>NC_090265.1:1256075213-1256257713 GCF_040414725.1 Anabrus simplex
CTGAGGCACATGCTATGTTATTGAATGCAAGGTACTATCTATTCGTCATGGTACTACTTTACTGCAATTTGAATTCGTGATCAGAATTGTCGTAAGTATAAAACACTTCAGTCTTCACATTGCCACGGTGTTCCCTTAACTTCCAAATTAAAGTGAGTGGCTGTTACTGTTTCTGTGACATCGTTCTTCTTTATCTCTCTTTAGTGGCGAGCAATAGTAGACTATTTTATTTACCTTCCACTTGCCCCGATAACGCTGCTTAATGTTCCTTGTGTTCGGCTCCATGGCTAAATGGTTAGCGTGCTGGCCTTTGGTCACAGGGGTCCCGGGTTCGATTCCCAGCAGGGTCAGGAATTTTAACCTTAATTGGTTGATTTCGCTGGCACGGGGGCTGGGTGTATGTGTAGTCTTCATCATCATTTCATCCTCATCACGACGCGCAGTTCGCCTACGGGAGTCAAATCAAAAGACCTGCACCTGGCGAGCCGAACTTGTCATCGGACACTCCCGGCGCTAATAGCCATACGCCATTTCATTTTTTTCAATGTTCCTTGTGTCCTAGTGAAATCTATCACAGAATTACTTGCTGACACAAACAAGATATGGGAATGTAAGAATTGAATGTTGCATCAATTGCAGACTTTTTTAAGAAGCTGACGATTCTGTCTTTAACTTTTCTGGAGGCGAAGTCGGGCGAATATCAGGTCCATGTAGTACGGTTCCACCAGCTGAAAACAAACGCGCATGAGCGATTTCTTTCCTGCTTTTTGTGTTGTAGCTTCTTACATTACATACGCAAAAGCAGCAATTGTCTACGTCAGGGTCAGCCAACTGGCTGGCGTGTGGTGTAAGAGGGCTCGTGTGACGTCGGAGAGCCCATGTGACGTATGAGCGCAGAAGGTGGGGAGCCGCTGTCGTAGAGTGAGACGAAGAGACAGCCTCGCTTTGTTGTAAACACGTGCAGTGCCATACGTGGTGTTGGTGGTAGTGGTACAGTACGTATGGATGAACCGGGCACATCACGGTGCGACAAGCTACCTACCCCTTCAATCTTCGTATCTTTGTGGGAAGATCTATATTTATTTGTTGAAGAAGATAGGAATGCTACAGCTTAGTTTGTATATGTAGAAATAAAGTTGCTTTATAACTCTTATGCTACTTCAAAATAAAGCTACGTTACAATAAAATATGTAGAGAGAAATATGTTCTACACATACCGCATTGTACCTGCAGCCCTTGGGCCTCCGCCTGCATATGACGTTGTGTTTCCCCTCGCCCCTCTAGCCATCACTTCTCAGTTGCAGTACTAAGTACTTCGTTTCGCTGCCGGAGCAGAGTGTGTGACGTGTTACCTGTCATCACACATACAGGCAGTTGGCTGACCCTGGTCTACGTAAATTCGAGGCTCATGCCAGATCATTAGAATAACAAAGACATTTTAGCTTTCTTTCCTTGAGGCCATTTTCAGTCGTTCCATACGATTAAGACTTTTATCCAGATCTCGTAGTTTCATACCAAAGAAGGCATACCGGTAAGCCTGTTGTGGCGTCTTTTTTTTTCAATAAAACTACCGCGTATGTGTCGTGATGGCACCGATGCCGGGAATCGAACCAAGGTATATTAAGTCCCATAGCATATATTAAGTTAAGGAGATTAGAATTGAACTAGTGGATCCCCAGTACAGGAGACCACTAGGAATGTATAAACGAAAGGATAAAGGGTTTTCTTACAAGAAGAATTATGGTAATTAATTGTGTAAAATGTGCTACTTTATATTTGAAACATTTAGAATTGGATATGTGAAATTACTTGTTCTTAAAGTCCTGCTACGGAAGGCTTATGAGTAACTTGTTATTGAGTTGTAATCTTATCTATGTAAACTGACCAAGGGTTGAGTAAATGAACAGTGGCTAGCTACAAGCACAAATCCAGCATTCAGAATAATTAGCATTGGGAGAGACAAGGAAAGAATACATGACTCATGGAAGGATGGAGCATCGGAAAATCTCCACTTCATGGCAAAACATTCCACTCAGTGAGAGATATGAGTTAGGCTGAGTGAGACAGAGAATAAGTGGTTCTGAGATTGACCACCATAGCACCACCTACTGGAGAGGGATCCCAGTTGGGGGTAGACTAGTACTAGGGTGGGAGTTCCCCCTCTCACTAGTTAGCAAGGGCCAGACCAGGATATATATACAAGCTGCAGAGGCTTAAGGGATATCTTTAGTCTTGGACAGGAGAACGCTCTACGTAGGTCAAGAACGTCGGTAATAAGACTGGAGGTGCTTACATTCAGAATGAGAGAGAGGAGTAGGACATAGCTGCGTTAGAAGTGATATTGGAAAGACTTAGTCTCTCAGACAGTAGTGGGAGATGCGGACGTAGGCTTAGAGACAAGCTAGAGGGCAACTCTCAGGTTTTCAACATAGACTCTACCCAGGTCGGAAGTCAGTATTCTAAAAGCTTCCGGAGCAGGCACATCACTGAAGTATGCTGTAAATAGACATTGTAAATATGTACGGTAGTTGGGAAGTCAGAGTTGAATTCAAATATATATCATATTAAATGGGACTCAGTACTTCATTTAATGGTTCAGGGCACCCAACCCACAGATTCTCCAAGCCGCTCGGGAGAACAAATCGTCCAGAACATCTCGGGACAAGGTGAGTCACGACAGACTTACGTTTTGGTGTCAGGTATGTGGGGTGCCCTTAGTTCGAACTCCGACGAACAGTAGAACCATATCAGTCCGATGTTCGCGCACTTCGAGAAGAAGATTGTCCGAAAACCGCGCATCGCAGAAGATTGAACCGCGCACCGAAGAAGATTGTCCGAAAACCGCGCAGCGCAGAAGATTGAACCGCGCACCGAAGAAGATTGTTCGAAAACCGCGCATCGCAGAAGATCGAACCACGCATCGTAGGAGCCACAATCCAGCCCAGCTGCAGGGAGCCAGCAGCCCAGCAGCCTATTAAGCAGCCTACACGGATCGCAGCCAACAAGCCCAGCAGCCTGTTAAGCAGCCTACACGGATCGCAGCCAACAAGCCCAGCAGCCTATTAAGCAGCCTACACGGATCGCAGCCAACAAGCCCAGCAGTACAGAAGACATCGTAGGGTGAGTCCACTTTAATTCAGTATGGCAAGTCAGGAGGAGGATGTAGATTTAAATGCAGGAAGGCTAGAATTTCAGATAGCAGAGGCTGATGATGATGATGATGCACGTAGCTTAGAAGGACCGTATGTAACTGTAGTAGAGGGACACAGACTGATTGGTCGAGAATTTGATGGTAGTCAGCCAGACAGACTACGAGAATTTCTTGCCAACGTAGATGCGGCTGTACGCATGATCAGGGAGAATGATCAGGCACTTTTCTTTAAATGTTGTTGTTGGAGTCATCAGTCCATAGACTGGTTTGATGCAGCTCTCCATGCCACCCTATCATGTGCTAACCTTTTCATTTCTACGTAGCTATTGCATCCTACATCTGCTCTAATCTGTTTGTCATATTCATACCTTGGTCTACCCCTACCGTTCTTGCCACCTACACTTCCTTCAAAAACCAACTGAACAAGTCCTCGGTGTCTTAAGATGTGTCCTATCATTCTATCTCTTCTTCTCGTCAAATTTAGCCAAATCGATCTCCTCTCACCAATTCGATTCAGTATCTCTTCATTCGTGATTCGATCTATCCATCTCACCTTCAGCATTCTTCTGTAACACCACATTTCAAAAGCTTCTATTCTCTTTCTTTCTGAGCTAGTTATTGTCCATGTTTCACTTCCATACAATGCCACGCTCCACACAAAAGTCTTCAAAAACATCTTTCTAATTCCGATATCAATGTTTGAAGTGAGCAAATTTCTTTTCTTAAGAAAGCTCTTCCTTGCTTGTGCTAGTCTGCATTTTATGTCCTCCTTACTTCTGCCATCGTTGGTTATTTTACTACCCAAGTAACAATATTCATCTACTTCCTTTAAGACTTCGTTTCCTAATCTAATATTTCCTGCATCACCTGCCTTCGTTCGACTGCACTCCATTACTTTTGTTTTGGACTTATTTATTTTCATCTTGTACTCCTTACCTAAGTCTTCATCCATACCATTCAGCAACTTCTCGAGATCTTCTGCAGTCTCAGATAAAATAACAATATCATCCGCAAATCTCAAGGTTTTGATTTCCTCTCCTTGGACTGTGATTCCATTTCCAAATTTCTCTTTGATTTCCTTTACTGCCTGTTCTATGTAAACATTGAAAAGGAGAGGGGACAAACTGCAGCCTTGCCTCACTCCTTTCTGGATTGCTGCTTCTTTTTCAAAGCCCTCGATTCTTATCACTGCAGACTGATTTTTATACAGACTGTAGATAATTCTTCGTTCCCGGTATCTGATCCCTATCATCTTCAGAATCATAAATAGCCTGGTCCAATCAACATTATCGAATGCCTTTTCTAGATCTACGAATGCCATGTACGTGGGCTTGTCCTTCTTGATTCGATCCTCTAAGATCAGACGTATAGCCAGGATTGCTTCACGTGTTCCTACATTTCTTCTGAAGCCAAATTGATCTTCCCCCAACTCAGCTTCAACTTGTTTTTCCATTCTTCTGTAAATAATACGTGTTAAAATTTTGCAGGCATGAGATACTAAACTAATAGTGCGGTAGTTTTCACACCTGTCAGCACCGGCTTTCTTGGGAATAGGTATAACAACATTCTGCCGAAAATCGGATGGGACTTCTCCTGTCTCATACATCTTGCACACTAAATGAAATAACCTTACCATGCTGGCTTCTCCTAAGGCAGTCAGTAATTCAGAGGGAATATCATCAATTCCAGGTGCCTTGTTCCTATTTAGGTCACTCACAGCTCTGTCAAACTCTGACCTCAAAATTGGGTCTCCCATTTCATCAGCATCAACAGCCCCTTCATGTTCCAGAACGAAATTATCTACATCGTTACCTTGATACAACTGTTGGATATGCTCCTGCCATCTTTCTGCTTTGTCTTCTTTCCCTAGAAGTGGCTTTCCATCTGAGCTCTTAATATTCATACACCTAGATTTCCTTTCTCCAAAGTTTTCCTTGATTTTCCTGTATGCAGCATCTACCTTTCCCAGGACCATACAGCCTTCGACATCCTTGCACTTCTCCTTCAGCCATTCTTCCTTAGCTACCTTGCACTTTCTATCCACTTCATTCTTTAATCGCCTGTATTCTTTTCTGCCCTCTTCATTTCTAGCATTCTTGTATTTTCGTCGTTCATCAATCAGGTCTAGTATCTCCTGAGTTATCCACTGATTCTTAGTTGATCTTTTCTTCCTTCCTAACATTTCTTCAGCAGCCCTACTGACTTCATTTTTCATGACTCTCCACTCTTCCTCTACTGTGTTTCCTTCGGCCTTTTCATTTAGTCCTTGTGCAACATGTTCCTTGAAACAATCCATCACACTCTTTTCTTTCAACTTGTCTAGATCCCATCTTTTTGCATTCTTTCCTTTCTTCAATTTCTTCAACTTCAGATGGCATTTCATGACCAACAAGTTGTGGTCAGAGTCCACGTCTGCTCCTGGGAAAGTTTTGCAATCCAACACCTGGTTTCTGAATCTCTGCCTAATCATAATGAAGTCTATTTGATACCTTCCAGTGTCTCCAGGTCTCGTCCACGTATACAGCCGTCGTTTGTGGTGTTTGAACCAAGTATTGGCGAGGACTAAATTATGGTCAGTGCAGAATTCAACCAGCCGACTTCCTCTTTCGTTCCTTTGTCCCAATCCAAATTCTCCTACTGTGCTACCTTCTCTTCCTTGGCCTACCACTGCGTTCCAGTCTCCCATCACAATTAGATTCTCGTCACCTTTGACATATTGTATTAAATCTTCTATCTCCTCATATATTCTTTCAATTTCTTCATCATCCGCTGAACTAGTAGGCATATAGACCTGCACTATTGTGGTGGGCATTGGTTTGGTGTCTATCTTGGCGACAATAATTCTTTCACTATGCTGGTCGTAGTAGCTTATCCGCTGCCCTATTTTCTTATTCATTATTAAACCAACTCCCGCATTACCCCTGTTTGATTTCGTGTTGATAATTCGGTAGTCGCCTGACCAAAAATCCTGTTCTTCCTGCCAACGTACTTCACTTATACCAACTACATCTAACTTTAGCCTATCCATCTCCCTTTTCAGATTCTCTAACCTACCACAACGATTCAAACTTCTAACATTCCACGCTCCGACTCGCAGAATGTCAGTATCCATCTTCCTGATGATCGCCCCCTCTCGTGTAGTCCCCACCCGGAGATCCGAATGGGGGACTAGTTTACCTCCGGAATATTTTACCCGGGAGGGAGCCATCATCAGTACATCATTCATACAGAGAGAGCTGCATGTCCTCGGGAGGTGGTTACGGCTGTAGTTTCCCGTTGCTTTCAGCCGTGTAGCAGTATCAACACAGCTAAGCCATGTTGAGTATTATTACAAGGCCGTATCAGTCAATCATCTAGACTGCCGCCCTTGCAACTACCGAAAGGCTGCTACCCCCCTTTCGATGAACCATTCGTTAGTCTGGTCTCTCAACAGATACCCATCCGATATGGTTGCACCTGCGGCTCGGCTATCTGCATCATTGGGACACGCAAGCCTCCCCACCGCGGCAAGGTCACATGGTTCGTAGAGGAGGAACTTTAAATATATATTGACAAAAATTACAGGCAAGGCCCGAGAGAAGCTCTTGGTAAGAGCTGATATTACTAACTGGGAGAACGCTAAAGTAGCGCTAAATGAATATTATGGTAGGCAGGGCACGTTAGATCTATATATCTGCCAAATGTTCCAAAGCAGTCAGGAACCGCGAGAGAGTGTAGCATCCTGGGCGCATCGCGTAGACACGATGGCGTCAGCTTTCAGGGATGCTTTATTAGAGGGCGAATGCCTACAGGATAGGCAGGCACAGTTGAAGTGCGTGAGAAAGATAGGAGTGGCTAGTTTCACACAAGGGTTAAACAACCCAAGAATCCAATGTAGAGTGCAGGATCAGCAACCTTTAAAATTTGAAAGAGCCGTGGCAATAGCTAGGCAGGAAGAAGCAGTCATTATATCCAAACAGGCTAAGGATGGATTACAAAGTAGGCGGAACACACTAGGGTTCACACGGAGAATTGAAACTAACAAGCCTAATGTAGCAAAACCAGAAGGAAGGTGGCATCCTAAGCCTAGAACAGCAATGGTTAGGGTGATTTGCTACAATTGCAATAAAGAGGGCCACCTAGCTAGGCAATGTACAAGTCCGAGAAAGGAAACACAGGGTCAACCTATCGGAGAGTCAGAATTAAAAAGACCACCGACAACGCTAACGTGTCGGTATTGTAAGAAACAAGGACACATAGAGAGAGATTGCCGAAAGAAGCAAAGGGACCAAGTAGGTGTAGAAACGCGAACGGTCCGCACAGTCAAGGCGGGCATGAGGGAGAGTACCAGGGGTACACGAACTTGCTACAATTGCCATAGGAAAGGGCATGAGCAAGATAATTGCAGGCTACCGATTAACAGACAACATACCGAAATAACGAGATGCTATTCGTGTGGTAGAGATGGTCACTTGGAAAGGGACTGTTGGAGAAATGTACTTGGTAAACAGTCCACTAAACAGTGCTATGCTTGTGGGAAAGCAGGGCACTTACAGAGGTACTGTCGCACGAAAACAATGGGTCAACAGACAGGCAGAACGGACATGAAAGTCTTCCGAAGGTCTGGAGACGAGGGTGACAGGGGGTCGCAACAAACCGAGGAGGGCCCGCTGGGATCAGTGCGTAGCCAAGGACAGGCTATGAAAACCAGGTTAGCAACAAACTAAGCAGGGACCGAAGGCCGGAGACAACCTCGGAATCCCGTAGAAAAATAAGTCTCGAAAGTTCAGATGACGAAGGCACAATGTTACTTAGCATCGTCCAGAGAGGAAAACCACTTCGATTCTTGTTAGACACAGGGTCAGAAATTAGCCTGGTCAAAGAAGGAAGCGTACCAAAAGTATGCGCAATTATGAGGGGACATGTCATAGAACTCACCGGGGTCAGTGAAGGCAAGCTATATACCAAGGGTACGGTACGGTTTGGGATAAGTGGTTCCAGTCACACCTTCCATGTAGTGGGTAAAGACATTAACTTGACCCAAGATGGCATTATTGGGAAGGACCTCTTGTCAGATGGCGTAATAAATTACAAGGAAGGCTACGTCATAATAAAAGGGACCAGGTACTCAATGGGGGCTCGAGAGACAAAGCTGATCCGTCTCGAACCTAGGACCGAGAAGGTAGTGGCCATTGAGGTAAATAAGAATCTACCTGTTGGCGTAATAGAGCGAGCAGAAGTAGCACCAGGGGTGTATTTAGCCGAATGTTTAACCAGGTCCCAGAGAAATGAGGCTATTGTAAGCATTATTAACACCACCGAGAAAGAAGTAGAGATACAGAGCCCTGTGGTATGCATTCATGAGGTTGATTACACATGCCTGTCACAAGGGAAAAGGGTAAGGCTAACCAAGGAGACCGAAGACAATGGTTTAGGTTTCGGAAAGTTGCGCTCACAGAGAGTGACCGAACAGCTGCGGATAGACCATTTGAACATGGTAGATGCAGAGAAAATATTGGCCATCTGTACAGAGTATGATGATGTATTTCACTTAGAGGGGGACAAGTTGACCCATACGAAGGTAATACAGCATGAGATTCCAATATCTAGGGAACAACCTCCTATTAACGTACGGCCCTATAGGCTCCCAGAAGCACAGAAGGGAGAGATACGAAAACAAATAGATAAACTGTTGGAGGATGACATAATCAGTCCCAGTGTGTCACCCTGGAATGCGCCGTTACTTTTAATCCCAAAGAAACTAGATGCCTCAGGCATACAGAAATGGAGGGTCGTTATAGACTATAGGAAATTAAATGAGGTTACAATAGGAGTTAGTTATCCCCTACCATTAATTTCCGAATTGTTAGATGCCCTTGGAAAGGCTAAATATTTCTCGACTCTAGATTTAGCGAGTGGCTACTACCAAGTGCTACTGAAGCCTGAAGATAGGCCCAAGACCGCCTTCTCAGCATTAGGGCAGAAGTATGAATATAAGAGAATGCCAATGGGTATCAGAGGTGCCCCAGCCACATTCACAAGGCTGATGAACACTGTGCTAACAGGGTTAACTGGCTTTAAATGTTTATGTTATCTGGATGACATAATTGTGTATGGTAGCTCAGTAGACGAGCACAATGCCAAGTTACGAGTAATATTCCAGAGGCTGCGAGAGAATAATTTAAAACTCCAGCCTGATAAGTGCGAATTTTTAAGGGCCGAGGTGGCATTTTTAGGGCACGTAATCACGGAAGATGGAGTCTACCCAGATGCTAAAAAGGTCCAGGCAGTCAGGGATTTTCCCAGGCCGACCACTAGCCGCCAGATCAAGCAGTTCTGCGGGCTGAGTGGGTACTATAGGAAGTTCATCCCTAACTATAGTAAAATTGCAAAGCCACTTTATGAATTAGTAAAGAAAGACGTTCCCTTTGTGTGGGGAGACAAACAGGAGCAAGCGTTTGAAACACTGAAGCGAAGGCTAATAGAGGAGCCTGTACTGCAATATCCAGATTTTGAAAAACCCTTCGTTGTTACCACTGATGCAAGCAACGAGGCGGTTGGAGCAGTACTGTCACAAGGACCCATTGGGAAGGATCTTCCAGTTGCCTATGCAAGCCGGACGCTTAACAAGGCAGAAGTAAATTACAGTGTAACTGAAAAGGAATTATTGGCAATAGTGTGGGCAGTGAAGTATTTCAGGCCGTACTTATTTGGGCGGCATTTCACTGTAGTGACGGACCACAAGCCATTGAAGTGGGTTTTCAATGTGCAGGACCCGTCTTCACGCCTGCTGAAGTTTAGGTTAAAGCTGGCAGAGTACGATTTTGTCATAGAATACAAGCAGGGTAAGCGGAACTGTAACGCCGATGCCCTGAGTCGTAATCCCATTGTAGAGAAGAGCCAAACTAGAGTGGTCAGTTCAGCTCGGAAAGGACCCCAGACGGAGGTCAGAAGAGACACTCAGTATCCTGGTGACGTTAAGGTTAGAGTAGCGAGTTCAAAACCCGAGGACGCCAAGGCAGAGGGAATCGAAGTCGGCTACACCACGGACGAGGGCTCCGAGGACGCTAAGGCAGAGGACTCCAAGCCCGAAGGTAGTTCACCGGAAGGAGAAATAGAAGGGCTAAGAGAGGAGGAGAAATTAGCCATAATGAAGGAGTGTCATAACTCATTAATAGGAGGCCATCAAGGGATTGCGAGGACATTCGCAAGACTGAGCGAGCGAATACAGTGGAAGGGTATGAAGAAGGACGTAGAAGAGTACATTCGCTCTTGTCCATCATGTCAGCGAAATAAGGGGACTCGGCCAGACATCAGAGCCCCCATGGTAATTACAGATACTCCAAGCACAGTCTTCGAGAAGATGTCGCTTGACGTAGTAGGCCCTATGCCCTTGACGGAAGCTGGTAACAGGTACATTCTCACCTGCCAGGACCAGCTGTCCAAGTATCTAGTGGCAAGTCCAATGCCAAATCAAGAAACAGATACGGTGACACGTACATTAATAAACAATGTCATCAGTATATATGGGATACCCAACCAGATATTGACTGATCAGGGTAGTAACTTCATGAGCGAGGTGTTCAAAACACTCTGTAAGGTGTTGAGGATACAGAAAACTCACACCACAGCGTTCAGGCCACAGTCAAATGGGAGCATTGAAAGATCCCATAAAGTGTTAGTGGAGTACCTTAGGCACTATGTTTGTGCCAATGAACAGAACGATTGGGACCGGTATCTCCCAACGGCAGCTTTTGTCTACAACACGACCAAGAGCACAAGTACGGGGTTCACGCCTTACGAATTGATATTCGGTAAGAAGGCAAACATCCCAGGAGTATTGCAAAAACCACCTGAGTCAGGTTATAACGAGTATCAGACAGTGGTTGAGGAGCTAACCCAGCAGTTAAGGAGAAACCACGAGGCAGCAAGACGAACCTTAATAGAGAGAAAAGAAAGAGAGAAGCAGGACTATGACAAGAAGCAAAACGAAGTAACCTTCCAAGTAGGAGATAAAGTTTTGTTACGTAATGACGCACTGCGACGAGGGAAATCCAGGAAATTGAGCCCACCTTTTGAAGGTCCATACATTATAGTAGGCGTATCAGGTGTAAATTGCACCTTACAAATGAACAAAAAGGGAAAGAGAACAAAGGTTCACAAAAATAGACTAAGGATGTTCCTGTGAGAGCTAAGTGGGATAGCAAAAGAGGTAGACAAATAAAGGAAATTAGCTAGGTTAATAATGCGGGAAGTAAACAGTCAGTTAAGTAATAGAAATTAAGTTTGGGAATAATATAATTGTTAGGTAACGAATTTCCAGCCGTACCTTACAGTTGACAGAAGACGATGGCGGAGATAACGAGTTGGTTCCACATCGTAGTAACCCTGTGGATGATGAGGTCGTCTCATCTCGAGGCAGGTGGAGAGGTGATAGACGTCAGAGTGACGCCATATGAGAATACACCTGGTGTATATTTCGATGACCAGGGCGAAGTGCAGTTATATACTACAGAATGGACCCTAGTAACGTATGTAAATTTGAATCAGCTGACAGAAACATTTGCTCTAGCTCAGAGATATGTGAGACGAACGAGGTTGCTATGTTTGCAATTAGAAGTTACTTCAAATTTTACTTGCCAGCAGGACGTAAATATGCTGCACACACATTTGGAAAGAATAAAGGGATCAAAAGATGTTATTAATAGGATCACAAAAGGCGTGGCAAGGGAAGAAGGGAATAGACGAAGGAGAGGATTAATTAATGCCGTAGGATCAATAGCGAAAACGTTATTTGGAACACTTAGCGAAGACGATGCAGAACGATACGAGGGAAAGATTTCTGAGCTAGAGAAGGAGCAGCTCTCTATTATGAAAATTGCTAAAGAGCAGATGATTGTTGTTAAGTCCACCCTACAAACCATGAACAGCACCATCTACGAGGTAAATGCAAATGAACTTAGAATCAGTAAGAATTTAGATGAAATTAGATTGTATTTACAGAATGAAACACTCCAAGTAGCTGGAGCGATTAGGCAAGCAGAATTGGAGATAGCTATTAATAGACACTTAATTGAAATTGAAGGTCTTCTAATGCAGTTGCATGATCATTATAGTATAGTATTGGAAGGTATTATGAATGCTCAGTCTGGGATAATACATCCTCAGATAATTACACCAGATGAGATCATTAAGGCCTATAGAAAAGCGCAGGGAGATTTTCCAAGAGGTATTTCCTTGCCATTTGAATTAAAGTCGACTTATGGCTACCTTATATACAGGGTAGCTTCAGCAGAAGTGTTTTTAAGTAAAAATTTCTTAGTGTATGTAATGAAAACACCCTTAACAGATAAGACAACCTATTTATTGTATAAAGTGATACCTTTTCCTACTCAAGTGATAAATAACCCTAATCATTACGTGTATGTGAACGAGGAAAAGAATTATATAATCATGGATAAGGAAAAACAAACATTCGCGCAATTGAGTGCAGAACAATTAAACGAATGCAAACAGGTAACTTCCATGTGGAAATTATGCAAGGTAAGGTTTCCAATTAATACGGTGCACACGCAAAATAATTGTGTTGTTAAATTAATTAGTGGAGTCAATCAAATGCCTGAAAATTGTGCCAAACGCGTGTTGCCCGTTAGAGACTTGATGTGGATTCTCATAGAGAATAATAAATATATATATGTGTCCCCTGAAGAGAAAAAGGTGACTTGCATGTGCAAAGATACTACTAGTGATATCATGCTTAAGGGTACAGGTACGATAGAAATAAGTCCTATGTGTACACTGTATGGCCCAAATAGTAAAATTCAGGGAGTAGGGAAAATAAATAGTACGCAAGACAAGGATTTAGTGCCAATGATAGCACTACAATATGATTGCTGTGAGCAGATAGACAGTGAATTAAGGTTAGATCAGGTCCCTGAGTTAAATAAAGTAGCAACAACTAACTTGTTAAATCACATCGATGACTTACGTTGGGCTACCCATAAGACAGAGGAAGTAGAAAACATGGTCAGACAAAAAGAGGAAGAAATAAGGCAAAAAGCCATGTATCAACATGTAAATATATATAGATACATAGTCTGGACCATGGTGAGTATAGTGGGTTTATTCATATGGTGTTATTGTTGTAATTGTTGTTGTTGTTGTAATTCCTGTAGAAAGGTAGGATACTCTTTCAGTAAATGTATGGACGATGCGAAGGAGCATTGTCCAAGTATCTGTATCAAACAAACTGTAATCAATAAGGAAGGTAAGGCGAAAACCTCGGAAGAGAATGTTAATGTGATATTTCAGCACCCCAGGCTTGTTGGGAGACGTCCTGACTCACCTGCGGGGCTTTTGAGACTGGAAAGTCCCAGGCTCACTGAGAGACGTCTCAGTTCACCTGTGGAATCCCGAGAAGCAGTAGTTATCGAGGCAAGTTCACACGAGATAAGAGAACGAGGCACGCCACCACCAATAGCCAGGAGACCGTTGAGGTCATCAGAAGCGAGGCTGTGAGTTCCTCAGTCGAAATGGACGCAAATGTGTTGCGCCCATTTCTTCCCGGGTAAGGGAGGTGTCGTGATGGCACCGATGCCGGGAATCGAACCAAGGTATATTAAGTCCCATAGCATATATTAAGTTAAGGAGATTAGAATTGAACTAGTGGATCCCCAGTACAGGAGACCACTAGGAATGTATAAACGAAAGGATAAAGGGTTTTCTTACAAGAAGAATTATGGTAATTAATTGTGTAAAATGTGCTACTTTATATTTGAAACATTTAGAATTGGATATGTGAAATTACTTGTTCTTAAAGTCCTGCTACGGAAGGCTTATGAGTAACTTGTTATTGAGTTGTAATCTTATCTATGTAAACTGACCAAGGGTTGAGTAAATGAACAGTGGCTAGCTACAAGCACAAATCCAGCATTCAGAATAATTAGCATTGGGAGAGACAAGGAAAGAATACATGACTCATGGAAGGATGGAGCATCGGAAAATCTCCACTTCATGGCAAAACATTCCACTCAGTGAGAGATATGAGTTAGGCTGAGTGAGACAGAGAATAAGTGGTTCTGAGATTGACCACCATAGCACCACCTACTGGAGAGGGATCCCAGTTGGGGGTAGACTAGTACTAGGGTGGGAGTTCCCCCTCTCACTAGTTAGCAAGGGCCAGACCAGGATATATATACAAGCTGCAGAGGCTTAAGGGATATCTTTAGTCTTGGACAGGAGAACGCTCTACGTAGGTCAAGAACGTCGGTAATAAGACTGGAGGTGCTTACATTCAGAATGAGAGAGAGGAGTAGGACATAGCCGCGTTAGAAGTGATATCGGAAAGACTTAGTCTCTCAGACAGTAGTGGGAGATGCGGACGTAGGCTTAGAGACAAGCTAGAGGGCAACTCTCAGGTTTTCAACATAGACTCTACCCAGGTCGGAAGTCAGTATTCTAAAAGCTTCCGGAGCAGGCACATCACTGAAGTATGCTGTAAATAGACATTGTAAATATGTACGGTAGTTGGGAAGTCAGAGTTGAATTCAAATATATATCATATTAAATGGGACTCAGTACTTCATTTAATGGTTCAGGGCACCCAACCCACAGATTCTCCAAGCCGCTCGGGAGAACAAATCGTCCAGAACATCTCGGGACAAGGTGAGTCACGACATATGTGACAGAACATATCAGCGTTATTTCTGCACTTCATTTATGACAAATTGTTTCAGTAAAAAAAGAACAAAAATACTACTATCGCTCACAAGAGGCTACTTACACGTTGAAAGATAACTCTAAGCTAACTTCAACTTCAGGAAAAAATCTTATGAATTTTTCAGAAACAAACATTTTATAATCTGACGAATGTGCTGTGAAATAATTTAATGTCTTCAATCTACGATATTTCTTTGCTTACAACTACGAAGGGCATACTATATTGGTTTACACTATATTTTTTGTACGTCCGGGTATGGTTCACATTTCACTTTTGAAGGTGGTGACGGGTAACTAGTGTCTTGTTCCACCGTTTGGTAGCAGCACACGCACAGGGGCCAACGAATGCGCTCGCCATAGCCATTTCATAACACTGTCAGCGTACGAGCAGACAACATGGAAAACAACCGTCAGGAAAGCGCTATGGAAGGAAGGCGTGACCGCTGCAGAAATTCATCGGCGCTTGGTGGCAGTCTGTGGAGAACATGCGCCGTCATGGAAAACAGTTTACAATTGGGTAGAAGGGTTGTTTCCTTGGATGGCCTGTTCGACCCGGACAATGTTGGCTGGTGTTGACACTGTCACATTACTTTCAGAACTGGTTCCCTTGCCCACCGATGTGCACCCTGTTTTCCAACCTTCCACCCAGTTGTAGACTGTTTTCCGTGACGGCGCATATTCTCTACAGACTGCCACCAAGCGCCGATTAATTTCTGCAGTGGTCACGCTTTCTTTCCGTAGGAACCAAGGAGTATAGCAGTGTCCCTGACTGTTGCTTTCCATGTTGTCTGCTCCTACGCCAACGGTGTTGTTACGAAATGGCTATGACGAGTCCATTCGTTAGAACCTGTGCGTGTGTAGCTACCAGGCGGTGGAACAAGACACTAGTTACACGTCACCACCTTCAAAAGTGAAACGTGAACCATACCCGGACGTATAAAAAACAGTGTAAAACAATATAGTACGCCCCTCGTATAAGGGGTACTTTTAGAGTTGCACACAATACCCCCTAATGAATAATGAAATTATAAAGGAATTGTACGCGATACGAAAACACAAATTGCAGTTTTGAAATCTGTTTATCAGATTCGGTAAAGAAGATATATTAACTTGGAAACCCGACAGTGATATAACCTAATGATCTGTTAGAGTGGTAATTTAGCTGTCTGAAACATGGTGTATCATTTAGACATTTATTATTTAGTTTTTTAAGTTCTGAAAGAAACCATTGATCTTATATAAACACAGGAAGACTGCCGATTAAAAAAGTAGCAAGGTGTGCCCTATCTGATAGCTTTAAGTGTGAAAATTTACAGATTTGTCAAACCATTGTTTCCTGAAACATGCCATTGTCCTAGGATCGACCACATTGTTCAATGAAACTGTGATGATGCAGATTGCATTGCTTGTTGTTCCGTATTAAGGATGTGAACTGCTGTGGTAACAAAATAGGTCAACATAAACCTTCAAGCCAGTCGCTGCTGAGCATCCTCCATGTGTTCTCCAAGTTGGTTAATCCATTTAAGAACGTTTTCTCGGTCAGTTGTCATTTTTCGACATGGCGCTTGAATAGGCCTCATAAGGCTGTCGATCTTTGGCAATCTTAGAGCACTCAAACGAAATTCCTGTGCGATGTATCTAGCTCTAATAGTATCTTCAAGTATACTGTATGTATCTCACATTTCTTGGGTAACTCCAACTCAAGACATTAACGCTCTGCCTGACAAAAAAAGTTAACCACCCAGAAGCTGTGGTTGAAAGGGAATGAAACTACATACACTGAATCACAAACGTATTCGACCACCTTATTATGTTTTATAATTTGAAGTACTCTTTCAACATTTAAAGTCCAAAAGAAGCAATTGCCACTCCGTTTAGTAATGTGAATTTTGACGTACAATATAGGTCACCCAAGTACCCGTAAAATGTAATGAACTATTATGCAATTTTAATTTTAGTTATTACGGCGTGTGGCCTTCGGAGAGGCCTGGTGCAGTTCTTTTTTCTAGTAGACGGCCTATTAGGCGACCTGCATGTCTGTGAAGATGAGGGTCCTACCTAGGATGATTTCTAATGTTGAATACGCCACACACACCCAGCCCCCGAGCCATTGGAATTTACCAATTAAGGTTAAAATCCCCGACCCGGCTGGGAATCGAAGGCCACTACGCTGACATTTTAGTTATGACACCACAATATGCAGCCACGTAAATGTTCGGGCATTGTCGCGCAGGCAGGAACAGGTGGGAATGAGGGGTGGTAGTAGTAGTTTTTTTTTGCTAGGGGCTTTACGTCGCACCGACACAGATAGGTCTTATGGCGACGAGGTAGTAGTAGTAGTAGTAGTAGTAGTAGTAGTGACAACAAGCCCATTATGTTCTTCGTTCTTGTTCTGTAAACACGAACGTAAAATAAACTCGTGTCCTCATCCCGAGGTGGTGCAGCTCTTTTCAGGCACACCCCCAATGGAGGTGAGCTGCATGTACCATTTCAACAACATACCAGCTCTCCTGCAATTCTTAAATTTCTGGCAGTACCAGGAATCGAACCCAGGTCCCCGAGGACGGCAGCTAATTACACTACCCGTTACGCTACGAAGACGGACAACACGAACGTTTTACTGTACGATGGGGTGGAGAAGAAAAAAATAAATCATTTGAAAAGAGACAACTTGTTATTTTCCATCATGCTAAAGGGCGTTCTGAAAGAGATATTGCTGCATTATTACAAATAAGTAAGAGTGCTATAGGTGATATTATAAGAAGATTGAACAGAGAAGATAGAATATTAAAGACAAACCTAAAACAGGGCGACCAAGGAAGCTGAGTAGAAGTGAGGAAACTGGAGTAATAAGAAAAATTAAGAAAAATCCAAAGATACCGGCAACGAAAATCTCTGCCGCAGTGCTGCAGCAATATGGAAAGGAAGTTCACCTTGAAACTGCGGAGAATAATCAGAAGAGAAGGGTATAGCGGCAGAGTGAGCAGGAAGAAACCCATGGCAAATGAGAGAAATAGAAAGTAAAGATTGGACTTCGTAAATCAGCACATAAATAAACCTGTCGGTTGGTGGGGCGAAGTAATTTTTGTAGATTGAAGTCAAGTGCAGATATTCTCTTAAAGCAGAAGAACTATGGTTTGGAGAAAACCAAATGAAGAGCTTCAAACAAAGAATCTGCAGCCCACAGTTAAACACGGAGGTGGAGGTGTCATGATTTGCGGCGCCATGTTTTCATCTGGGGTGGGTGATTTCGTATTCGTTGAATGTGAAATGGACAAGCATAAGTACCTGAACATTCTAAGGGAGAACTTACCGAAAGGTGCTGAATATTTAGGGCTTTCGGGCAAGTTCAAATTATATCAAGGCAATGACCCGAAATATAAATCGGATATTGTGAGGTTGTGGACGCTGTATAATTGCCCTAAAGTTTTGGATACACTTCCTCAGAGTCGGAACTTGAACCCTGTTGAAAATGTATGGGATGAAATGAAAAGTTAAGAAAACCGCACAGTGACATCAAGCCAAGCTTTAAATGGTAGAATAATGAAAGAATGGAGACAAATAAGTCCAGATTACACGAGAAAATGCACTCACACCATATCTAAACGCTTGGAGCAAGTAAGGCTTCGATCGCATTGGAGGTACGCTTGTGCAAGTAATTTGGTGGCGCGCGCGTGCGCAAGCGTGCACATAATAAACAAAATCTGCAGGAGAGCGACAGAAACAAGTGGTGACTTGTCCATCGCCGCTCACACTGCCCGCCACAAGCAAGTGCACGCTTGCGCAAGTTTGATCCGACCCAACTTCGAAACAAAAATATTTGTAGAATTCGTCTCTTCTTGCAACCATTCTGCAGCAATGATGCCCTCGGAAGACAATGGATAGGTTGTGCTCGTCAGCAAGTACAGTTAGGTGATTATTTATTTTATTTATAAAATAATGGGTGCCATTCTTCCTATTCTGATACATATTTTCAACTGCATTTTCTCGTGTAATCTGGACTTATTTGTCTCCATTCTTTCATTATTCTACCATTTAAAGCTTGGCTTGATGTCACTGTGCGGTTTTCTTAACTTTTCATTTCATCCCATACATTTTCAACAGGGTTCAAGTTCCGACTCTGAGGAAGTGTATCCAAAACTTTAGGGCAATTATACAGCGTCCACAACCTCACAATATGTTTTCATCTGGGGTGGGTGATTTCGTATTCATTGAAACGCGTAATTATTTTACTGTGACCGGTTCCAGATTTTGGAATTCCTTTCCAGTTAGTGTCAGGGACAGTGATTTATTAACTAAATTCCAGTGCCCAAGAAGCGTGATTCTAAACTGCCTTCAGATTATCGCCCTGTCTGTATTCTTCCGACTATTTCTAAAGTTTTGGACCAATTTGTGTATGAATAAGTATTGTAGTACGCGTATTTAAATTACGAGTCTCATTCTCTCCTTGACCCCGCACAATCAGTCTTTAAGAAGGGATACAGCACTGCACTTGCTTTCCTTAGTGACATTAGACATCAGACAATCTATGAAACAACGTCAAGTACTGTAACTGTTCTAACACTGTTGGATTTCAGTGGTGCTTTTGACACAATACACTTACAACAATTAGTTAGGAAATTAGAATCTTACTGGTTCGACTCTTTAACGCTCAAGTTCTTTACATCTTACTTGAACAATCGTTGGCAGCGGGTAACAACTCATGACAATTTCAGAATCGCGACCTAGGAAAGTAGGCACCTCACAGGTTGGAGTTTTGGGCCCACTACTTTTTTCGCTGTAAATCAATGACATTTCTTTTACACTTTATTTATTTATTTATTTATTTATTTATTTATTTATTTATTTATTTATTTATTTATTTATTTATTTATTTATTTATTTGGCTTCTTTCAAGAGACGAAGTTAGGGCGCATGGCTCTCTTGCACTTAACCACATTTTCCAAAATTTTCTGCAGTCACATTGTTACAATTTAGCAGAGTTGCATTATACTTACACTCTCACATGCATAAAATAATATACTGTACATTAACCATTATGAAATAATATTGCGCGGACACACACACTCTGCACATATTATATAATTATCAACTAGATCTACATATTATATACAAGAAAAACACTCAGTCTACAGTCATTCACACACTCAGCTGTACAATGAACACGTCAGTCGGTAGTTTACAACAGGTGATCTCGGTAAGATCTCTTGATTTTTTTTTTTTTTTTTTTGCTAGTGGCTTTACGTCGCACCGACACAGATAGGTCTTATGGCGACGATGGGATAGGAAAGGTCTAGGAGTTGGAAGGAAGCGGCCGTAGCCTTAATAAGGTACAGCCCCAGCATTTGCCTGGTGTGAAAATGGGAAACCACGGAAAACCATTTTCAGGGCTGCCGACAGTGGGATTCGAACCCACTATCTCCCGGATGCAAGCTCACAGCCGCGCGCCTCTAACCGCACGGCCAACTGCCCGGTCTCTCTTGAATTTAATTAATGAGTCACTGTCCCTGACACTAACTGGTAAGGAATTCCAAAGTCTGGCATCGGCCACAGTAAAAGAATTGTTACACGTAGCTGAATGGTAAAGAGGAATTGCAAGGTTAGAGCTAGCGCGAGTGTTACAGTTTACAAGTTGTCGCACCGACACAGATAACTCTTATGGCGACGATGGGACAGGAAAGGTCTAGGAGTGGGAAGAAAGCGGCCGTGGCCTTAATTAAGCTACAGCCCCCAGCATTTGCCTGGTGTAAAAATGGGAAACCACGGAAAACCATCTTCAGGGCTGCCGGCAGTGCGGTTCGAGCCCCCTGTCTTCCGAATGCAAGCTCACAGCTGCGCTCCCCTAACCGCAAGGCCAATTCGCCCGGTAGTGTTACAGTAATGAAAGGAGAGAAGGTGAAATTTAGAGGAAATGTACTGAGGCGAGTTGCTATATAGGAGTTTATAAACCTTCTGACATACACTTGTGGCATGTTCCGTTCAATTTAGGGTTTCAGTCATAGTCACGCCAAGGTTTCTCACTGTTTTACTGTAAGGAAAGATTTTATAGTTTATTAGCAGAGGTGGAATACGTGCACTGCTGATCACACGTAGTAGTTTCCAACAATAACAACGATTACTTGTGTTTCTGATGGGTTTATGAGAAGCCTGTTTGATCGTGCATATTCGTTTAGTTGTTTCAAGTCAGCATTTATGGTTTGCACTGCACCTGATAATTAGCTTATCCTCCAGTGGCTATAATTTTGAGGTCATCTGCATATAAGTGGTAACTATATGATTTTAGTGTAGATGAAATGTCACTGTTTTGTAGTGAAAAACGCAGTGGTCCCAAAACTCCACCCTGCGGAGTGCCTGCTTTCCTAGGTCGCCATTCTGAAATTCTCGCGTGAGCTGTTACCCACTGCCACCGATAGTTCAAATAAGATGTAAAGAACTTGAGCGTTAAAGCGTCGAACCAGTAAGATTCCAATTTCCTAACTAATTGTTGTAAGTCTGTTGTGTCAAAAGCATCACTGAAATCCAACAGTGTTAGAACAGCAGGTCAACCCATGGTCACTGAAATAGGCTACATACGGAGCGCCATTACTCTGTCTACTAGAAAATGCTGTAAGATATCGACGTATCACTCTGTATTATTATAATGATTTATTCATTTATTTTCTAGTCATTTAAGATTGCATGGACATGTAGGTTTTCGGCAATGGAAGAATGAGAAAGGACTTCGATAGGAAACATGCATGGCCTTAATTAAAGTACAGCCTCAGCACTTACCTGGTGTGAAAATGAGAAACTACAAAAAACATCTTCAGGGTTCGAACTCGCCATCTCCTGAACGCAAGCTGAAAATAATAATAATAATAATAATAATAATAATAATAATAATAATAATAATAATAATTCTTTTCGTTTCTCCCCATCTGTAGACCACGCTTGACAGTGTTACATTATTTTTCACCGTCTGTGCCTTCACTCCCTGCCAGTATCTTTTCATCCTCTATCCTACTTGTTCCTATGTGTAGGACCATTTTTTGTGTTACCGGCTCCTTTGTCTCCTGAAACCTCTTTTAACTTACTTGACTACTTGTCTAAATCTCCTTGATTGGGAGGGAATAATATTATATTACATAATTAATTCAGCCATTCCCTAAATCGATCCCTGTCTGTGTCATCATATTTAACCCCATCTCACTTCTCACTTCTCGAAATTATTTCAGTCCTGTCTTCGTGAAGAATTCGAAGTTTATTTACGTTAGTATTTATGATTATTATTGACAGCACTGTTAAATATTTACTTATCATTCATTGTTTATACATGAATTGATATCTATCTATATTATTATTCTCGTTCAGGGGCATTAGAGACCACGTCAAGTAAGTATAAAGCATTTCTGGAAGCCGTTTTTACAGCCCAAAGCGTTGCATTCTGTCTGTGGCCGCCTGTCGTCTCTCTTCTGTCCAGCCGCTGTTCTGCTTTTGCTCATCGTGGAAGCCCTTAAAGTTGTTGATCACTGATCTGTATTTTGATCGGTTAGAGATGTCCTCCTGATTCAGTCCCATGCCCTTGAGGTCCTTACTTACTTCAGTGAACCATTTATCCGAGACGTTAGGTCTGTTGTCAGACACATTAAAAAGCTGCTTCGTTAGTCGGATTTAATCCATCTTAAACAGATGTCCGCAGAACTTCAGTTGTTGTTTCCTTACTGACTCAATCAGCCGTCCATTATCCCTGTATAGATCTTCTCTTCCTCGGAGTCTATACTGTCCATCTGTTATCTTAGGACCCATTATTTTGTGAAGGATATTGCGGTTCTCTCTGTCTCACAGTCCAGCCTTTCTTGCCATTCTGAGGCATTCACTTGCGTACAGATACTCGGGTTTTATCACTGTTTTATAGTGCCTGAGTTTTAGCTTTCCTTGAGATAACCTTTATCTTGTAGACTACAGATCATGATCCTTCGAAAAGCTGCGGCTATCTTCTCTCGCCTGCTGTTGTTAAGGTCTGTCTCACTAGTTTTCATCTGCACTATCTCATCAAGATATTTGAAACTGTCCACTTTTTCTATTTTACCACACTCTGTTGTTAGATGTTGACGTGCTCTTTGGTTATTGGTTATGTACTTAATTTTCCCGAAATAAATTAGCAGGCCACCTTTCTCTGCCTGCTATTTCAGCACGATTACTTATTCCAAAGCTGTCTCTGTTTCTTGACAGAATTGCCACGTCATCGGCGAAGGCAAGGCAGTTGACTCTCACGCCGTTTTTTGAGCCTCCAATGTTAACTTTGTTCAGTAACCCTTTTCCGGTTAATTCCTTTCCCCATTCTCGGATGACCTTTTTTAACATGCAATTCAAGAGAACTGGGGACAGTCCATCACCCTGTCTGTCGCCAGTTTTAATTAAAAACTCTTTGGATAGTTCTCTAATTAATTTTAATTTTGAACATGTCTGTGTTTGTTTGCTTGATAATTTCCACTGTTTCACAGTCCACTCCAAATTCTATCAAGATGTCAAACCTCCCTTTCCTGAATCCACCTTTATATTCGCCAAGTTGATGATCTACTTGCTCTACTAGCCTAGCCTGCAGTGCTTCGGAGAGTACCTTGTAAGTATGAGGTATGATAGAAATGTCACGATAATTGTTGACGTCAGTTCTTTTTTGCTATGGGCTTTACGTCGCGCCGACACAGATAAGTCTTATGGCGAGACGTCAGTTCTATCACCCTTCTTGTATAGAGGATGAATCAGTGCTGTTGTCCAATCACTAGGTATTCCAGTTTCCCAGATCTTTTCCAGCTCTTAACTTAGGGCATTAATGGTAATTTTTCCTCCGCTTTTCAACATTTCTGCTGTGATTGAGTCTTCCCCAGTGGCTTTGTTATTCTTCACTTCCTCAACTATCCTCCGTAGTTCATCAGGAGTTGGAGGAGCTGAATAGTTGTATCTTTGCTCTAGAATTATTCTCGGCCATTTTTCTCTGGGTTCTTCGCAGTTAAAAGCAGTGTCTTGACATGCTTGGCTAAGATCTCGGTTTTCTTTATTGTTAACTGCCAGTTTTCCATCGTCTCTCTTGAAGTTAAAACTTGATGGTTGATAGCCAGTTACATGCTGCTTGAAGATATACTATATATATTTTAAAAAAGCTAGTTTACTAAAAACAGCTCTGGTAAATTCATCCGTTCTACTGGACTGGTTTGCATCGTATTTGTTTTATTTCTCCTAGGAATTACCTGCCGATGAATCATGAGACATTGATAGGTCTCTTGAGTTCAGCCTACTTTGAGCAATCATAAAATCAAATTAAATATTCACTCCAATAATTGCGGGTGAAGGCTTACACTAACCCGCAATACATTCTGTACTTAGCAGGTTGCTAAGCGACTACAACTTTCATTAATAGCAAATGTACTCGTGCTTCGCTAAGGTATTCTACCTTATACACGGAGTTCTACGTAAGTTACTGTACACGCAATAAGTAAGATTATATTAAATTGCATGTCTCTTAGCGCTATCGGAGAAACAAAACGGGCAGGACCCCATACGTTGTTTCCGATGTAATATGGACGTTGGGGAAATGTTGATGATAATGGCGGGTCACATTTCCTAATGCCATTCACAATACTGTGGAGATGGATAGTTTTCATTACAATGACAGGCCCTTTTTCCTAATGCCAGTCACAATCGAATGGAGAGATTTGATTATAATAGAGAAATGCCCCGCTATCTGAAGTATAATGAATGCAGATAAGATAGTAAGGCACAGGACCAAAGTTGAAGATCTCTCCAAATTGAGAAGCGATTTTGTAATCTGCTTTGTGAAATGGTTTAACGTTTAGAAAGCAATTGCCATGAAACGAAGGTCTGCACCGTCATTGAAATTGTCTCCATATTTCGATATTTTCTGGGGCTTAGAAGTAATATACTTGAACAGCCTGGAATTTTCACTCAAAGGAAAGTGTCCAGTGAGCAAGCAAAATTATGTAGTCTACATTTAAAAAAAAGTTGTTTAACATGAAGCGACGTTTTACATATAGTCCACAGATTTTACGGAAAATCAATAGTAGTCTATTAGAGAACATGGAAGAAAACTGTTGCGGTTTCCTTATAAACCCCCATTCTGTTCAGTGATTTTTAAATCATATGCATATCTAAACCTTCCTCTGGATGAGTATATTCTATACAGGGTGGCCCACTTAAACGTTTCACCGCAGATATATCTGGAACAAGAAGATATATTGAAAAATGACTTTCACGGACATGAAGGCAGGGAAGGGGCTAATTAAAGTAAATACTATGAGGCAGTCTAAAACGTAGGAAAATAGTATTTTCAACATCAACTTACGTTTTTTTAATGGACACCCTGTATTATTTCGTAAGCAATCGTTAATATGAAAAATCACATAAGTAATGGCGTTTGTTTCATCGCAATATGTCAATTACATTCCGAGATATTGCAACGTGAAGTTGACGCTTGAGATAAACGAAACGGACAGCAGTTGCACATCCCGAGATTCCAGCACGAATCTCACGGTCCTCTTACTCGCGATGTGATTGCCGTATACTACGATGCGACAGGCGCTATACTTAATGCTATTTGCACTGCTCTCAAGAGGGATGAAAATAAGAGAATTTCGTTACAGCAACTTTACTGTATGAATTATGTACATTCTGAAGTAGTACAGTACAGAGTACTGCAATGTACTGTGTAGGTAAATAAAACACGCAAGAGAGAAACCGTTATTTACATATCCTTTCGCTGTGGCAGCAAACCCTTCTCTTATCTTCATCCCTCTTGATAACAGTGCAAATAGCATTAAGTACGGTGCCTGTCGCATCGTGGTACGGCAATCATATCGCGAGTAAGAGGACCGTGAGGTTCGCGCTTGACACTCGGGATGTGCAACTGCTGCGCGTTTCGTTTATCTCCAGCGTCAACTTCACGTTGCAATATCTCGGGATGTAATTGACCTATTGCGATGAAACAAACGCCATTACTTATGTGCTTTTTCATGTTAACGATTGCGCATGAAATAATACAGGGTGTCCATTTAATAAATGTAAGTTGATGTTGAAAATACTATTTCCCTACGTTTTTGACTGGCTCATAGTATTTACTTTAATTAGCCCCTTCCCTGCCTTCATGCCTGTGAAAGTCATTTTTCAATATATCTTGTTGTACTAGATATATCTGTGATGAAATGTTTAAGTGGGCCATCCTGTATATGGCATTTGGTCGAGATCTATGTAGTAGTTTCGCCGTGATGGTGGAACAGACGAACAGACACGAACGCTAAAAACCACTGATACGGTGTTGAGTTGACCTAAATAGGATAAATATCTGAACATATCTCAAAAAATTCAACTAAATTACAGATAGAAGTCTCCCTGTGACGTTTATTAGTGCAGACCTTTATAACGATATTTACTGCTTTTAAACAATACGTCATATCACCAAACGGATTACGACATCAGACGCCTCCTTTAATGTTCTACATGGTTGGTCGTATGACATTTTCTCGTATCTCCTATATTTATGGGTTACACTGAGTTAGAAACATTAAATATGGTGAAATTTGGGTACAGTTTACACACAAGTTTATTTTTCGGATATTTATGTGGCAGCTGGAATCATAAAATTTCGCTAACATATGACCACTACCGCGTGTGGGTGGGGGACTTAAACTAATACACCCACGGTATACCCTGGCTGCCCTAATAGGCGACAAAAAGGAGTGACCAAGGGATGATCGAATTAGAACCATGAGGCTACTTGTAATTAGTACCATCACGCGGGGAACACCATGGGTCGCCTTTACTTGCTAGAAGTAGCACTATGTTAGCTACACAATAGGTTTGTGATTAGTAGCAACAGAGTGTGAATCAGGATGGGATTTACAGTATCCGTGATTAGTACCACTACATGAGAAAAACCATGGGCTTACGTTGCCTGTAATTAGTACTATTATGTGAGAAACACCACGGGTCTGGGCGTTGTCTGAGATTAGTACCACTGTATGATAGATACCCTGGGTCTGCGTTGCCTATGATTAATATCCACTATGTGATGAACACCACGGAATAGTATGGGTCTCTGTGGTTAGTACACCTATATTGAACCCTTTGGTCCATATTGACGGATACCTACCTTTCTTACCTATCAGCAAAGTTCATGAGATCTGTCTCTTGGGTCGTATCGGGTTCTTCGTCACTTGCTGAGGTAAAGGTAGGGTTCAGTAATTCTAATCTATCTACTGGAATGAAAGGTCTGTTTAAAAGATTTCTATTTATTCAGGAAAATTTGAAGCATTCTGATATGTCAACGGCATCATTGAAGTCAATTGTGTCCACTGGACACCACAATCATCTTTCATAAAGGGTCAGAACACTGGTGTGAGCCTTTGACGTAACTGCCTGATGGGCAATCTTACTAGAAACCATTGTCTCAATTATTTTATTTAAGAAAGGAAAGTCTGGAAATCCTTAAATTCGGCTTCCATGTGAGACCACATGTACCATCATAGTGATTCGTTATGATCCAGCCCTCGTAACACGAACTCTGGACTCTGGGTATAATTAAGGCAGTCCAATCGGTGTGTGCTACACAGTGGTTCTACGGCATGGACCCTTAATTGAATCGATGTGACCTGCGTCTATGTCATGGACCGACATCTAAACTTCTAAGTTACTTTAAAGTCATTGTGGATGATGACCGCAAGGAAAATAATGCTACACTGGCATATGGCCCTAATCTAAGTCACTGAAGTTGATGACCCTTGACCATCCAAGTTTCTAAGCTGAAGGCCAAACATAATTAAGTTACATCGGTTGATCATCAAAGTTTCCACTTTACTATTCCCAGCACATTCACTGCTCAATCAATCAAAGTTAAATAATTACAACAATAGCAATGCCCACAAACTTTGTGGCAGTAAAATCCATTATCCTTCGGATATGTCCCCTTAATCGTTACTTTACCATTTAAATATTCCCCAGAAAACAAACTAAGATTTCCAGAATGCGTCTCCAAGTTATTCGCTTGATTAAAGTTATTTCAAAATGCGGTTTCACTGAATTTAATAATTAAATAAATTTAAATGATTTAATGAAATGTTAAAGAACAACAGTTTCTATCTCCGCGGACTCTGGTTTCTTCACAAATTCCTGCGCAATTGTGTTCCCACAATTTTTAAAACCCTATGGATGTTTATCTGTTGCTTCCTATTATCTGGAAAAGACTAAATCATTCATGTCCAGTTTATATATCTCGTCTCATGATCTCACACTTTAAATCTAATCTAATCCAAGCCATTATTAACACTTGGATATCCTAATAATCTACGTACAAACCAAAGCAACTCGCCATATAATTACGATGCCATATCTCGTCATACCATTTATAAATTTTGCGCACCCCTCACAGACAAACCAATCATCACTACCATCGCTCTATATTTTGGACAACCCTGAATTTGGTTACTCGTACTCTTTATACTCTAAGTTCGTGGTTTCAAATGTTCATTACGTCCCCAATTAAACAAATGTACAGTATTCCACAATACTCAGGTTATTACCGGATGAAAATTTCAACTAAATTCAACATTTAAAGTTCTCCCCGGCCGAGAATACAACCTCAATTCCACGTGTGTCCCGTTATCTTACGGTGAAACCCTCTCAGCTGAGGCCTCTCGTCCCCAAGTTCGCTTGGCAGTAACATGAAACACCTGGTTTGTTCTACTTGACTGACTTCTCAAAATGCTCCCTTTTTAACTCTGCCGACATTATTAAACAAATACGATATTCTAACCAACCAAAATGCACAGATTATGCTTCAAGATGCCCACAATAAATATACGCGTCGCAAATTAATACCGCTATGGATTTCTATATATTTCTTTCCATTCCCAACATTATAAAATATTCCTCGGGCTTCCATGTCCCGGCTTCAATGACAGGACTCGAACCTGATTCACAAATCTCATTTCGACTCACACAACAACTAACCTCTGTTCCCTACTCGCAACTACCATCGACAAAAAACTGGAATAAAATCCTTACTAGAATTCATGACGTCTAATACGCAAATGCATTAATAATGAACAACTTCGCATAACATGATATCGTATTTAATAACTTGATTTTCACGAAAAATTACTAACATTCTACTAGATCTTTTTATTGTCAGTCAGACACAGTTTAACATGGGCCTAGAAAACGTTTCTCTCCGTGACAAAATTCATCACACTAGATTCTCACCCGACAGCGCGCTTCCACTCGATTGAAAATGAATAACCGTGGATTTCTAAATTATTTACGTCAAAATTACAAACAGAAAAATTTTACGTCGAATGAACATCTTAACTTGACATTACAAAATATAGGCAGTACACACACACACGGAAATGACAATCTACATTGGACGTGATATCACTTCGAAACCCTATTCAATAACCTTTTACAACATTATACGGCACTCGCAAGACTTCAAAATTTTATCCAAGTGAAAAATAAAACAAATGACTCTTTTAGTCGTATTCTCACATTTACAAAACTTAATAGGGGTGACCACTGCGTCGTATATCCCCATTCAAATACACTTTTAGAGATCATGAAACAAGATATAATAGGTAGTAAGATGGAAAGTCGCCTACCTCATGTAGTCACACCAGTGTTCGTCATAGGGCTCACCTGCGACCCTGGCATTTTTATTTAGCCATTTTTACATTCATGGCTTTACAGATCATAATTATATTTCTTCAGGTTTCCTGGAATTAAGCATTAAAAAAAAGGAAATGAACTTCACTTTTTTTTTGATCGCACACGATGGACTGTAATTACTTCCGCACACGAATTACTTCAATAATCACAGGAGAATTTATTCAGTACTTTGACCGTCCTATCTGGTACAATTATTTCCACTCAAGAAAACTATCTCCACACGGAGTCAAGACCCCAGCCACAATGGCTAAAATCTGCGGTTGAACTTAGTCTACTTTGTTGTTTGATTTCACAGAGCAGCTCAACACTTTTTTCGTCCGCTTTGTACTGTAACGGTTCAAATCCCGTTACAAGGTAATACCTGTATTTTATTATTATTATTATTATTATTATTATTATTATTATTATTATTATTGCATCTGTGATATTATTATTATTATTATTATTATTATGTCCGTATTATTATTATTATTTTATCTATGAGATTACTATTATTTTGTTATAATTATTATTTATAATTGAGTGTATGCATGTATACGTATATGTAGATTAACACTCAATACATGTACAGTGGGAATTGTGATGTATCAGATGTTGGATATGACGTTATATTTTGCACTACTGGCGATTCTGCCAAGTCATTGCTACGTCATGGCTACGTCATCGTGAGCTTTTAGAAATTCGCTCAGAGAGTCAGCCGCCCCAGGGGATTTCACCATTACATGCAACGGTTTGAGGCGTTGTGGGAGTATGTCATTGTTATTTCTGGAGATTACGTAGCTGTGTCTACCAACGTCTATAAAAGGTGGGTGCATATTGTAGCGTCAGTCATTAGTTAAACGGAAGCTGAACGGTGAAGAAGTCTACGAGATGAAGAGGCCTCAGTCGGTCAGTCAACGAGTGTGAACGAGAGATGGAGAAGACTCAGTGAGCCATTAATTATTGGTCATTGAGAGAGTGAGGCCAAAGTTGGTCGGTTACTTAGTTGAAGACACGGACGCAAGGGCTTACCATGGAGTCAGAGAGGGATACCACCTGCTATGAGGTAATACCATATTGACTTACAAAGAAGTCAGATGATAGGGAGAAGAAGCAGTCACAAGGATGTATCACCAAGTTAGGCGTGATACATCTACAGTAAACACCAGATCAAAGGAATACGTCGTAATTACACTAAAAGTGTTGAAGGTACAGTCAAGTGAATCAGCGAGGGAAATATTTCGTATAAATTGTTAAATGTCCGGTCAAGAAGAATTCAAATTCATGCCTAGTTTCTTTCAGTTGCAATGTCATAATTTCATATTCTCATCTGTTTTATCGCAACAAGACTCACTATTTTTTTATATTATTTAAAGAATATATATTGTTCTATCAAACGAATTCATAGTTTTATTTCATTGACAGTAAAAATCTTAACCTCAAAATTAATGGGGAAACCGAACGCCAATCTCCTTTTCCCAGAACTTATATGGTATGTTGTCAAAAGTAAGCTTATTACCCCACACCCTAGAGATAGTCAAGAGTCTCATTCTATTATTGCTGCACTGAGTGGCAGCTGGCGCCCTTCAAATAACGTATGTGTAAGTAAGCAGGTAACAAGTAAGTGTGAGTACAAGGTCCGACGAGTGTGTATTTTATTTAATGAATGTTAATTTTCATAATTTTCCATTTTAAATGCAGATATTTCAGATTTTTCAAGTTAAATGCAGTTTTATAATATTTGTAAAATTAGTCAGACAGTTAGGAAAGTTTCAGTACCATAAATGCCGGAGAAGGGGACTTCGTCATAGCGTCCCTTCATATTTATACCAGTTACCCCCTCTCTTCGGGTATCTCCCTTTGCCGCCTAGAAAATTTCTATACATTTTCGGACTTAACTAAACTGTAATTACAAGAGTTTTGAAAGTGACTACATACTTGCTACATTTCTGGCGGTAGTGTTCATGGACATTTAACATTTATACGGGTTCGATTTGTGGGATAAATGACCTCCTTTGATAGGCACTATATTTTTTTTATTTGGCTTGGGTCACGCCATGTACACGCGCTTTGAAATAGTTCGCAAAACTGACTTAAGATTCTTCCGCCGTTGACACGTGCGACTGACGTCACGTATCCCAGAGCGTGGGACCGAAGGTAATCACCCCCTCGTCACGTGTCAAATCCATGCTATCAAGAATCGAACTTCTAAATGAATTGTCAATTTATGCATAATGTTCTTAGGGCACAAAGGTCGTGGGTTCAATATGAGGAACACCATAGGTTTGCGATGGCTGTAATTGGCGCCGAAATGTGAGGCACACCATAGGTCTGCGTTACACGTGCGGGTTTTTTTGTTGTTGCTAGTTGCGTCGCACCGACACGGATAGTTCTTATGGCGACGGTGGGACAGGAAAGGGCTAGGAGGGGGAAGGAAGCGGCCGTGGCCTTAATTAAGGTACAGCCCCAGCATTTGCCTGGTGTGAAAATGGGAAACCACGGAAAACCATTTTCAGGGCTGCCGACAGTGGGGTTCGAACTTACTATCTCCCGAATACTGGATACTGGCCGCACTTAAGCGACTGCAGCTATCGAGCTCGGTCATGTGCGTATTACACTACCTGTGAGTAGTACCATAATGTGTGGAATACCGCGAGTCTTCGCTACTTTTGATTAGTACAGCAACATGACGAATACCATAGTTCTAATTTACTAGCGAAGAGTACCATTATGAGGGGGCCGATGATCTAGATTTTGGGCGCCTTTGGACAATAGTAATCATCCGTCATCATCATCATCAGCAGCAGCAGCATATGACCACTGGTCGTGTCAATGTGCGTACCGTATTTGATGATTCTAGATTTCCTATAGGTGTACCAGACTGTACCGGGAGGTACACCTCAACTCCGCGCATTCAAAAGAAGCGCCTTAATGAACTCCTCTATCGAACAAAACGTGAAACACCGACCGTATGAAGTTGGGACATTGACCTCAAGGTGTCACCATTGAAGTATGGAGTAATTGTGTTATTGTGAACTTTCCTAAACTGGTTGGATTTATTTTGTTTTTGTTTTTGCTGTACATCAAGAAGTTTGCACATTTCTCCATAGATGTCACTACCAAAAACTGTGGTCATGCACTCTGGTGCAAGGTAAAAGAAGTTGTTATTGAAAGAAATTTTGTGTTTATGAGTTTTCTCAAGTAAATTCACTCTCATTTGTTTTTTGTATATATTTCAAAGTTTGCAACACTTCTTTCTCATTCCGCCAGTTTTGAATCTGGCCAATAAGAATTTTCTGTAATCGTTTTTCAGCCTATCACAGGCTTCTTGTTCGTAACTTTTGAATTTGTCAATAAAATTGAGAGGGTGTGTCCGAAATAGTCCAGAACCCTCTAGAACCGTTCCCGCGGGTATATAAGCGGAGGCTTTGCTGGCTACCTTGTCTCTTGATCGCCGTATTTCTGAGTGTGTGTTAAGACAGGAGGCGGGGCGCCTCATTCTTCGCCAGACAGACCAGCAGCCAAGGTAATGTCCACCAGACTTATTTTTCTGTAGCTACCTCCGCAGACTTACACCAGGGGAAGGTCCTAGTTTTTAACTATGTAACCTGTTTTCTAAAATGTAAACCTTCTTTCGGTTAAAGTAAAATGTAATAAATTCTTAAAACAGTAAATAGGGGATACAGAGTGCGTTACCCTCTCGAGTTCCCCTTCATCTTGGTTTGAGGTGACTGCGATTTTGTAACTGTTTTTCTTTCCTGCAATGTATTAAATTAACCTTCTTTCGAGTCACCTCAGTAGCTTGGCATTAGCCCCTGTATAATCGGGTCGAGAGCCAAGTTAGGATTTTATTCTTCATTATCTAGGAGTGCAAGCATACGCCTCCATCCATTTTGTGTTAGGGCCATTAATTTAATCTGTTATTCTTTTTCCACAAAGGCCCAGTAGGTTGGGTACTAGATACCCCTGTGTACTAAATTTTGTTAAGTGTAAATTGCGCCGAGAGAGGCCAGAGATTGTAAGGTGTTGTAATGTTCCCTTAAGTGGGCTGGAAGAAATTTGTTAAAGTTGGAGAGTATGTAAGCTCTTTTCTGTGTTTTCTAAATTCAGCTGCTATATTGAGGTGCGCCTCTGGAAGGCTGTAAAGTTGTTGGAGCAAAGTGCTCTTAAATCGGGATATTCCCGTTCTTTTCTAAACACTGAGACTTTGTAAACTGTGTAAACTGGATCTTGTAGCTCAAAATTTGTAAATCTGGGGCTTGAAACCCAAAATTGTTAAATTCCCTTTTCTGGGGTTCTCTATTTTAATCCCCAAATTTGTTATTTCACTAAGTGAAAGATTAGGTTTGTTTTAAAAAAAGAAATATAACCTTCATTTAAAGTTTAATTCAATTTTGATATCTTAGTTAGACCCATTCAAGCCCACACCTTCTTTTACCTCTTTCTGCTCCATGGGTATCTCCGTGACACAAACAATAAGATATACGTATAAAAAGTACAAAATTAACTTAAAATTGACAGACATAGCTCTATCTGACGTATAAGGGATTGAGGTATGACAATATGTCATAGGACCAAAGTTGTAGATTTCTCCAAATTAAAAAAAGATTGTGCTTTCCGTTTTGTGATACGACTTACCGTTTAGCCAGCCCCGTCATTGAAATTGCTTCCATATTTCGATATGTTCCGGGACCAAAAAGTTATACATTTGAACAGCTTGGAATTTTTCCTCAAAGGACGGAGTGTCCATGTTTCTGCATTGGCACTCTCCTACAAACGCAGTAATTAAAGAAGAAAGTATTTCAGTTAAGAAAGTTGAAATTAATACAAAATAGGATTATAACTGAGGACAGCCGGACAGGACAAATATGTAAATACCAAGTGCTTGTATTATAAAATGAAATGTCCCTCACTAAATTGTGATGATCTGAATTACGGATGTAAGAAGGCAGTAACAGAGGAGAACAGAGGCGCGGGGATTCTTAGGTAAACAGATAAGATGACTTTTGGTGTTATACTTAAGCCTAAAGAGGCAAGACAGAGGCAAGAAATTAAAGCTGAAAACAGAAGTAGAAGAGAAATACAGTAAAATTTATAGCAAATGCCAGAAAACACCTAACGGTGTGAAATCATGGGCTACACTCCGCGGTATTGTTCCAATATTAACAGCTCCATCAGAGCTATTCGAAGACTATTGTAACCTCCAGCGGTATTCCGAAAATATCCCGCACAATGGCAGCATGGCGTCTCTCCCACCTTCTACGCAAGGAACTACCACGAGTTTACAGGAATGTTCATGAAATTGACATTGTGTTACTTCCTTGCTGGCAAGTAGCCAGAGACGTTGGCATGGTAACCGGTAGGTTCGTTGTCGGTCTGTCGGCCACTTAATGAAGAGCATGAAACCCGCAGAAAGTAGTAATTTTCTCCGTCATTTGAAGAGTAAGCGAAATTATGCTCATTACAAATGTTGTTTAAAATGAAGGGACGTTTCACACGTAGTCCGCGGATTTTACAGAAAATCAATAGTATAAGAGAAAATGGAGGATATTTGTTGTGGTTTCCCTATAAACTCCCATTCTGTTCAGTGATTTTTAAATCATTTGCTTATCTGAACCTTCCCCTGAATGAGTATAGTCTACTGTATATATGGAATTTACAGAATGGACAATACACAATATACAATATTATACAAAAGAAAAACCTGTAAAGAATACATGGTAAGTAGGGAACAATTACACATGGATATCTAAATTGTATATCCACTTCACTAGGGATTCTGAGACATCAGCAAAGTCTTTACGGTCTCCACCATAAGCACGCAGAGGGCATTCGTCCATTATATGATGCATGGTCTGGACTAAAGCACCACAACCACACGCTGACGTTTGTTCGAGATCAATCGAGCCGTTTCACCGTTATGGTGGAACAGACGGACAGACGGACGGAAGACACGAAAGCTAGAAACCACTGATACAGTCTTGAGTTGACCTAAATCGGGTAAATACCTGAAAATTTGGCAAAACAAATTAAATTACAGACAGTGCCTCTACAACTTTGTTTATATATATATATATGTGATGGTCATCCTTAGTAATAACATTGCATGCAGCCATGTTTGATTACTACCTGTCAAAGCAGAGATTATACACTTCCTCCGATCACGGAAGAATACTATTCCCTGCTAGATACTCTTCGATTCTTTAAGGTTTCCCAGCTTCCAAATACATTAAACAGACGCCAGAACGTGCCTAATAACTTACATGCTGCTAGACATTATCTGCAAACACCTTTCGAAGGATGACCTAGCTACACTAGAAAGAGTGAAGGCCATGTTTCTTTAAAAAGCTCTCTGCCTTGCAAAAACCGCTCCTTCGAGACTACAAATCTGTGAGATCACAAGACAACCGTTCTATGTAGAACTGCGATTAAAATACTGTTGCCTTCTACGACACAATACCAAGCTTTCCATCAAGAACTGCGGGATAAAGAAACGAATATATGGATAGATTTTTACCAAACAGACGACGTGATTACGTCAGAATTCTGACTACGAACTGCAGCATACCGTAAGGCGCTTCTTATTAAATATTCATAAAACTATTGAAACTGGCTACGACAGGCATATCAAGACGAGTTATCTGACCTATGTGCGGAGAAGCACGGGTCCTCTAGTATACTGAAAAATGAAAAGTGACCGGGTCAGGGATGGAATAACTGAAGCCCTCATCTTGCGGCGAGGATAGGAATTGTGCCGGCTGCCGAGGCCTGTCGCACTCCTCTGGGGCAATGATTAATGTCCCACAGATGAAATGAAATGATAGTGGAGAGTGTTGCGGGAATGAAAGATGACAGGGTAAACCAGAGTACCCGGAGAAAAACCTGTCTCGCCTCCGCTTTGTCCAGCACAAATCTCACATGGAGTGACCGGGATTTGAACCACGGAACCCAACGGTGAGAGGTCGACGCGCTGCCGCCTGAGCCACGGAGGCTAATCCTCTAGTAGGCTATATTATTACGATAAAATGTCAATCGGTTAACATCAAGCATTGAAGATACCTTTTAAAGTCTTCAACAACAGAACAGTGATTATTTTAAATAGTACGTATAAGCCTATTATTTGATAAATGATTGTACTGAAATGAAATGGCGTATAGCTTTTTGTGCCGGGAGTGTCCGAGGACAAGTTCGGCTCGCCAGATGCAGGTCTTTTGATTTGACTCCCGTAGGCGACCTGCGCGTCGTGATGAGGATGAAATGATGATGAAGACGACACATACACCCAGCCCCCGTGCTAGCGTAATTAACCAATTAAGGTTAACATTCCCGACCCTACCGGGAATCGAACCCGGGATTCCTGTGACCAAAGGCCAGCACGCTAACCATTCAGTCATGGATTGAAAGACTGTATGTAACCTTTAGCCTGACATTAGTCCCATAGCTTCAATAGTTATTGTTACAATGTTATAACCATTCCTTGCACAAGTCTCTTCTGATTGATTGATTGATTGACTGATTGATTGATTGATTGATTGATTGATTGATTACTCCTTTTTTTTTTTTTTTGCAGGTAAGTGTTGATATACGGCTGAAGAATCAGTGCAACCGCGAGCCACACCGACGTTCTGACGGTAAAGTACAGCTTAGAAGGAAGGTTAATTTTTTTCTTACTTGAGTCTTCCCGCGTAATGAATGCTGTGGTTTGTTTATCGCTCTTAATTATTAGCCTTCTGTAAATACCTAGTACTTGATCATGAAGGTCTTGGATTAAGTATTACCTGGAATCTGAAAAAACAGGAATGAAGCTTTTCCCCTTGTAATGTTCGTAAGCAGTTCAACCCATGGTGGGATTATCAGTCGCGTTAATATTAATTACTTTTAAAATTCATTTTAAAACATTTTTCTCTTGTTGTTCTTATAGCAAATACTGAGCCAGAGGTAAACTAGGATAGCGTAGTACGTTCTCGCGTGGTTCACACGGATTCGTTTCCCAGCTATGGCTCTTTGTCAACCAGAGTGGCGGAGTCGGCTACTCGTTGTCCTTATGTTCCTCAGATAACAGGTTCGATCCCGGCTGTAGTTGGTGGCATATGAAGTCTAAATAAAACTTCTTGTTGTTGTCTTCTAGTATGTAAGAACTCAAGGAAGACAAAAATTCGTCAGCCTGTTAATTGAAAATTAAAAAAGTGACATTTGGTTCTTAATTTAGAGCTAGGCTGAATGGCTCAGGTGGCTAAAGCTGCCGGTTGGCAGGTTTGATCCTGCCTCTGTCCGGTGGTATTTGAAGGTGGTCAGACTCACCAGTCCCATGTCGAAGGATTTATCGGCACGTAAAAGAACTGCTACGGGATGAAATTTTGGCACATCGGCGTCTCTGAAAACCGAAAAAATACAGTAGTTATTGGGACGTAAAACCAATAATATTACATAATTTTAATTTAGTCCTATATTATGGAAACGGCTATGGTCAGTGCGCTCGTCAGCAATCACGTAGATATTTTAATTTTGAGCCCTTACACAGTCATACTCTTCAAGGTTAACTTCAAGAATTTCTTATTATTTCACTAAGGCCCAATTCTTTAATTTTTGTTTCCAGATGTGGAAATATCCTCATCAAATATGTCTCCACAGAGATAACACACAATTCCGTACTTGTCTTAGGTATAGAGATGTATGTAAAGTCTTGGTTTCGTAAAGCTTCTTCTTATGTGCTGTTCTTAAATGGTACGAATGTATGAGTTGAGTTTGTTCAAGAAAATTCGGCTGGACTGGCAAAGAGAAGAGCATGTATAGGAGAGTCATTGGCTTACTCTTACAATGAAAGATTTGAGTTCTGAGAAACTAGATTTACGTACAACCGGCGTTTCTCACTCCGAAGCCCAGTTTGTGGAGAAATTGAAGACAAACACGCACATTTCCTGTTCAACTGGCAGAAATCTCGTGCCTTTCCCTCCTCCGTTTGTTAGTGCCAAATCTCGCAAAACTAGGTGCTGTAAGACCTCGATAAGACTCTGCCCAACGGACCGCATAAGTATCGTGTAACCTCTCTAAGTTGGACACCTACGGTTCGTTAAAAATGTGTCCAATATAGTGGGGTGTCCAATCTACAGGGCGGGTGTACAGTATTTCAAAAATACAAAAAGTACACTATCAGTGCAGGAAAGGAAAAACGCTGAGCTAGTGTATACCGTATACTGAGTGGCCAAACGTCACGGGAAGGGGTGTCCCATTAGAAAATGTGCCATGTATGACCTCTGAACGTTGCGGCTAGCTGCAGTGTAGCTGAGCAGTCTGTCACAGACACCAGTGTCGTGAAGATGGCAACACGTCGCGAGTTAACAGACTTTGAACGTGGGGTGATCATCACTGCATGGCGCTTGGGTCATAGCACGCGAATTCGGGTTTCCGAGGTCAACAGGATCGAGGGTGGATCTTCAATATCACAGAGAGAATGTTTCCACCCGCGTAAACTGCCACACGGGAAGACCACATGTGTTTAAAGAACGGACATATCGCCTCCGCAGAACCAAACTGGGCTACTGGGCTACTGTGGGTCAGGTCACCGTCCAGTTGAATGTTGGAAGCCAGGAACCCATTTCTACCAGGACTGTAAGGAGGCAACTGCACCGAATAGGCTTCACCAGCCGACGATCAACTCGTGTCTTTGTGCTGACACCTCGGCACAGAGCTCAACGACGTGCATGGGCCCGCGAACATCGGCAGTGGACCATGGAACAGTGGCGGCGTGTGGTATGGTTAGATGAATCCCGGGTCAAGTTGTGTCGTGGTGATGGGCGCGTCAGTATGGCGTATGTCCCATGAAGCTATGGATCCTGCGTATCAACAAGGTTGTGTCCAGGCGGGAGGGGGCTCAGTTCTGGTCTGGGCGGCGTTCTTATCGTGGCAATTAGGCCCCATTGTCCGACTGCAGGGAGCGTTGACAGATGCACGTTATGTGGACATTCTTTCAGACTATCTGCATCCCTTTCTGGCCCTAGAGTAGCCTGATGGAGATGCCATGCTTCAACAGGACAATGCGCCATGTCCCCGCTCTATGGTGGCACGCAGGTGGTTGGAGGAGCACTCCAGTAAAGTTACGACCATGGATTGGCCCTCCAGATCTCTCGATCTTAATGCGATCGAGCATTGATGGAATGCTGTCGATGCTCTTGTAACGCTACAACTACATAAGGCCAGTTGTGGGTAGCAGTGCAAGATGAGTGGATTCAGATCCCTCCAGAACGACACCAACACCTTGTAGACAGAGTCGATGCGTCGCCCTATTGCTGCCGTTTTGAGGGCTCGCGGAGGAGCAACTCGTTATTAACGTCACATTGTGTCTTCCCATGACTTCTTGACACTCACTGTATACTGTACATAATAAAAGCAGTAGTTCCTTGAATATATGTACAGTACAGAATACTGAATGTCATGACTATTAAAAATGTAAAAATACGCTACAGTATTGTCTTTTGTTTCATTTAGCATATTGTACTGTATAGTACTCATCCTTTACTGCTTAGCGAAAGAATCATTCGCAAGACTTTGTTTTGATTTTTCGGATTTTGAACGTGCCCATTCTGATTCAATTTTCCTATGTAATCCAAATTTAGTTTCAAGCATTTCTGGTTGGTTACTCACAAATGCATAACATTCCAACTCATTAATACACTGCACAGCTTTTTGATGAGTAGGTGCTTCCTTGCGGAGAGAAACTGTTCTTCTGAAGACAATCTTTTTTACGAAAAAAACACTTTTTGTAAGACTCAGTTATTTGTTCCAGGAATGTCATCGTGGTTTTTCAACACATTATCGAAATCACTATAAACACGATCTGACAATTCGCTGCGAAGGACTTAAGGGAGACATCTCAATTCCTCAGTTAACACATTTCATATATATATATTTTTGCTAGGGGTTTTACGTCGTGCCGACACAAATAGGTCTTATGGCGACGATGGGATAGGAAAGGCCTAGGAGCTGGAAGGAAGCGGCCGTGGCCTTAATTAAGGTACAGCCCCAGCATTTGCCTGGTGTGAAAATGGAAAACCACGGAAAACCATTTTCAGGGCTGCCGATAGTGGGATTCGAACCTACTATCTCCCGGATGCAAGCTCACAGCCGCGCGCCTCTACGCGCACGGCCAACTCGCCCGGTTTTATAATTTGTAGACATGTCCAGCCAAGCACCATGGATCCGGCAAATTGCGTCGAGAACAGTCACACCCCGTGTAAATTCGATTGCATTGTTACACTTGTCAGCCAAATTAAAGGAAGACTCTCTCTCTTAACATTATTGTTTGTAAATGCTCTTCGACAGGCAGTATTTCCAATGAAAATGTTAGCATTGCTTGCACTAAACCATTACAAAACAGCAAAAAGACAGTTTTGATCCTGTCCAAACTATCATTTTATGGCTGTTCAAGGTCCAGAGTTGAGGGGCTTCCAACGTACACAGGATTTTTAACAAGTAAATGTATAGGGAACTAAACGGCGCGTTCAATATATGTCCAGTCAGAAGGAATATCCAGGCTATAGGGGTGTTCAAAATGAGGAGTTTCACTGTATTACATATTAAACAGGACTACGCATTAAGAGAGGAGAAACTAAGCAATATAATTACGTAGTTCGTATGCTTCTGATTGTAAAGGTGACTATATACTGACGCATCATTTTATTGAAATACTGATAAGCAGTTAAATTGGAAATACGTGCCGGTAGCGATTAGGACGACCTTTCGTCCGATGACGCGGCGATGCGGGTGGCATGGGCCCGATAAGACACTGTAAGCGTGGAGAAGTCCTCCTGATCCACGGCTGCTGCCACAGCATCCCATAATACACGGAGATTTGACGGAACAGCGTCCAGGGTGCACACTTCCCTCCGGACATGCCATATGTGCTCAATATGATGAGGTCAGATGACATTGGAGGCTAGGCAAACATTCTCATGTCCATAGAATGTTAATCGAAGCAGTCTGCCAAAATTCGGGTGTGATGAAAGAGTACAGTGTATTGCTGTCGGTCTCCTGTAAGGTGTTGAAGGCGAATGCATAGCTGGATATAATCTGACAGAGGATTTCTGTATCGTTCGCCAGTGAGGAGCGTTGGCAGATATACCCGGAGCCACATTTCGTCTCACGTAAAGAGTCTCCACACGAAGATTGCACCATCACCAGCCTGAACTGCACCCTGCTGCCAAGAGGGATCCATTGCTCATGTCCTTTGCGAAGCACTTTAGTCTAGATCGGACTTAGTCCGGCAAGAAACACCTACCCGATAGTGCTGCTAAGCTACGAACAAGAAATAACATTCTGTATAAACTTGCTGGTTCGTTTACTTAATTTTTGTTCGGTCACTTAATCATCAACATCTACCGTTTACTCTAGAAAGTTTCATTGAAATTCTTTTGCTTAGTGTATTTCCTAGTCTTCTTTTGTTTTGTTTTTTATTTCAGTTGGGGAATACTCTTCCACTAGTTTGTCCGACTCCTTTGCTGAATGGTCAGCGTAGTGGCATTCTGTTCAGAGGGCCCTGGGTTTGATTCCTGGCCGGGTCGGGGATTTAAACTTTGGTTAGTCCCTATAGCTCGCGGGATGGGTGTTTGTCTTAATACTAATCTTCATTTACATACGTCACTTTACACTTCAAACCACCACATACACACAACAGGCAATACATAGAAGAGGAATAAGAAGAAGAAGACGAAGATTCTTTCACAATTCAATCGCATCTTCTCCGCGCCTTCCGTTGGCTGTGTCGTACGTAGTAGCGCGCCTTCTCACCGATCTGGACAATGTCTCTCAAAAGCGCCAAGCTATTTAGAAATACGTGGGCAGGGAAGGCGCCAATGCTAGGGACAGGATCCTCCCACTAAAATGCTTCCCGTGTCGGGGAAAGCTTGACAAAGGAATAATGGTGCTAAATCCTAACTTGAAAATAGACTGTCCGAAAGACTGTATTATGCTCCTTGTTACCTGAAAGTTCCTTTAAATCATTGGATATCTTGAAGCACATGAAATGAGGAAGTCATTCTTGAGCCAGATGCTCTCAAAAAGGAATAGAACACATTTCCTTTGCATCTGTTTGTCCGAGTTCTCTCTGAAGTGACCATCATTTGAAGGTTTCAGAAGAATTACATAATCAGTCAGCAATTATATTACATGAGTGTATGGGTATGACAATTGGACCGGACAAGTGTTGGGACGTTCGGTTCACAGTGCCCCGGGTTCGAGCTGGGAATTTTATTCGCACCTGCCTATATAACACATCTCACTACCAACTACTACAGAGACACGCAATAATAAATACCTTTCTCCACCACTTGAAAAATGGGGCTGTGAATGGTAAGTGGTTCAAACAGTTTTTTCCCTTTTGGTTAACATAAAACAGAAAGACTCCGTGAAATCCTCGACAGCTAAGTTTTAAGAATAATATCTATGGAATAAAGTAGGCCAGATATAGTTATCTGTACAGCAATGAAGTAATCTTCGACAGCACAGTCCTGTCTGGATTTGCATGGCGCACTTCTAGAGCATGTAATTTGCGTGGATTTATCGCTCTCATAATTATGAAAGAAGTCTCGTGGAGTTAATTGCTGATGTGAAAGCAGTTGAAGACTACTGTAGCTGCGACAGGGCTAGTTGCTATGGAAACCACGGCTATGTTGTCAATACGTATGACGCTAAGTCAGCACGTGCATCCGGCCATCAGTTGCTTGTGTGTGCAGTGTCACCGTACGTACGCGAAATAGATAACCAAAAGTGTTATAAGTCTATCATTATCAAGTGTGTCTCAATTTATTTGCTTATTTAGTTCCTTCGTACTCTTGTAATGTTGCGTCCGTAGAGTACTCACTATGGATACTGTGACTTCAAACTTTCTAACGTCATACATTGTGAATGCTTCATGGAAACAACCGCTCATTGTGTTTTGACGTGATAACATCTGTAAGATCAGGTTATATAATTCGAATCTTAGTGTAACTAATTCCTGTGCTCACATTCGAATAGTTAAGGCACATTTGTATTGGAATTATGGGACATGAGAAAAAATACGACAGTGGGTGGACCTCAGTTGAAAGAAGCATTTTGAGGATATATTGTTTGTGATTTTTCTTCTTCTCTTTCTTCCTCCTCCTGCTGACCTTTCCCCAATTAACTGGGATCGGCATTTTGAATAGACTTAGAAAAGGCATCCGGACATAAAACTGGGCTGACTCCAACCTATGTAGAGTGGTGTATTCGTGTGCTTTTATAATGGATTGTAGTGTGATGTGTTGTATGCAAATGAAGATGTGTATGACGACGAACATAGTCCTCGAGCTAGAGGAATTAATCAAAGTTAAAATTCCCAGTCCGACCGAGAATCAAACCTGTGACTGTCTGAACCGAAATCCACTATGCTGACCATTCAGTTACGAGTCAGACATGATTTGGTTTGCGATTCCGAAATAAAGACATACGAAGATAGTTAAGTTGTCTGAAGATAGAGCATTTGACGCTTCCATTCACATAACGATATAGGCTGAATCCCAAAAGAATAACGACTGGGAGAGGCCAAAAATTTGAAGCTCGATCTTGTGAACAATCGTTTATTTCATCATCTAAATAACAATCCCGACCCCCTTTGTGGGGTACAGTTAGAAAGCGCTCCCTTTCTGGCCAAGATGATGGGACCACAACGGTTACCCTATGACCCTTAGGGGCAGTTAGTGGAGTCGAACATGTGAGAATTCAGTTTGTTTCGTGTGAATACCGACCTCTGATGTATGTATTAGTGAACAAAGAATCGTACCCCCGATATAATGGTACCATTGCGGTGGACTTCGGATAATTAGGACAACAGGTACGTGGAAGAAATTTCGAAAATTATCAAATGATTTGAAATATTACAGTGCTTGGTATTATTGGAAATGGGGAATTGAAATCGTAAGTCTTATCAGATTTCAAGTTAAGAATTATAACCGCGCGGAATCATACTACTTAAATAAGTGCACGCTCCGACTGGTACGGATTGATACGGATTGATATGATTCGCGCATGCTTGAGCTATATAATTAGTCACCTGAGTCGATAGGCGACCAGCAAAATACCGTAAGTTGATTCGCTATAAATAACATCAGTAGCACATAACAGTATTGAAGATAACGTCAGTAAATAGGTTTTTATATAGACTATTTATTTATTTATTTATTTATTTATTTATTTATTTATTTATTTATTTTTATTTAATTATTTAATTATTTTCGAGTCAGTTGATTGTCAGGCACCTACACTTCTCTGACTAGCTGCATACCATACCATACTTACTTACCTGGTCACTTCTTATGCTCGAAGCTACAAGATTGAATCCTTGCATAATCAGGTGGCATTTGTGTTTAAATACGTGAGACTTACTCCTAGATTTTTAGCACGTCAAGGAATACCTTTCAGAGCAGAATTCCCTCTTTGGAGCCTCTCAAGGTGGTTATAGATATTTCATTCTTTCATTCATTCATATTCCTTTCATTAATTACCTATATAATAAAAGGAAGAGTGTGTGTGTGTGTGTGTGTGTGTGTGTGTGTGTGTGTGTGTGTGTGTGTGCACGCGCGATGCCCAGCCAAATCTACAGCACGCAGAGATCGGAAAATTTTAACATAGGTAGATGGAAGAGGGTCCGAATGCACCTCGAAGCCGGATTTTTCATTTTCGCTTTTGTTGGTGAGTTATGAACGAAAAACCGTCGGAAAACGTGTGTTGGGATATGACAATCCAACGTGCTGTCACCAAGATTTAAATGCATAGATTCACTGTTGCTTGGCAACATACAGAAGATAGGTAATACGAGTCAAGGAGCCATTTTGAGTCCATGATGTATGAAGCCATTTTCAGTCCCAAACACGAGGAGCCATATTCAGTCAGTCTATCATATCCGATGTATTTATCTGTATATGTGCGATGCGTAGTCAACTCTATGGAACGCAGAGATATAAAGATGTGGAAAAATATAGGCGAACAAACTCTTATTTTCTCTGAATATGCCGTAGACAGGATGTGGAGAAGGTACTGGAATATGATCTTTTAGAAACCGTACAAGGTGAAAATGATGCATATATAACGGTATGGTAAATGAATGAATAAATGAATAAATGAATAAATAAATAAATAAATAAATAAATAAATAAATAAATAAATAAATAAATATTTATAAATAAATAAATAAATATAAATAAATATAAATATTTATAAATAAATAAATAAATAAATAAATATAAATAAAATAAGGCGATTCGTGATGCATCGCATTAAAAGGACGTGTTAAGGGATTACAATAGAAGAGAAAGACGAAAACATGAGGAGTGCAAAGCAGATATAATAATAATAATAATAATAATAATAATAATAATAATAATAATAATAACATGTAGGATTCAATAATACCGTTGAAATGAGCATTTTATGATTAGCTTAAACAGTAAAAGCGATATTTCAATGTGGTCAGGCACGAAGCCTCAAGGCGGTAATATTTGCTGGGACGTAAAACAACTGCTCTCTCAATGTAGGATATGCGAAGGCTAAACAAACGCTTATAATCTGTGAATCTACGTACACAGGATTTGGATAAGTTGCTATGTACTGGAACATGTTTTGAGAAGGCATACAAGGTGAAACAATGCGGATAAATAAATAAATAAATAAATTAAATAAATAAATAATGCGATTTGTCATGCATCGCGTTAAAAGGACATTATAAGGGGTAACAATAGAAGAGTAAGACCAAGACATGAACAATGCAAAACATATCAATAATAATAATAATAATAATAATAATAATAATAATAATAATAATAATAAATATTTGTATGATTCAATAATACCGTAAATATGGGCAGTTCACGACTGAGTAACCGGCGTAACGGCCTTCAGCTGTCAGTCGAGCTGATTTACTCAGACAGTAGAAGCGATATTTCAATGTGAATGTGCTCAGATACGAAGCCTCAAGGCGGTAGATTTACTGGCACGTAAAACAACTGCTGAGGGATAAAATTAACGCCACCCCGGCGTCTCTGAAAACTTTAAAAGTAGTTATTGCGACATAAAAACAATAATAGTATTATTTATTTCATGGGGTTCTGTTTCAGATCTTCAAATTACACATACAGCACAGCACACTGCCAACCATTGCAGAAACACGTAATTTTTCAATACATCCTTCTAAATAGGATGGGTGTCATGAAGGGCATTCGGTCATAAAACCGGACCAAGTCTATTCCCTAGGTCTCACAAACTTAACAACGTTGGGGTCGGATCAGAGTAAGAGATGGGCATCTATATCCTGTGTTCAGGGAGCTATAAAAATTAAAAGTATGGCAGCGTCTCGCAAGCTAAATACTGCCGGGATTGGAAGACTGCAAAAGTTCACTTAGTGAGGTCAGATAGGAAGATGAATGTGGTCAAAATGGTGGAAGTACAGGAAAGCAACGTCAGACATGGCTAGGGGTCCCATGGTTTCAAGTTTAGAGCCTAGGGTTACCCCTTTTAGTGGCCTCTTACGACAGGCAGGGGATACCGTAGACATATCCTACGCCCCAACTAATGGGCACAGGTTGTTGCACAGGTACAGTGTCATACGAACTGTCCACGAAATCTGATCAAGAGCGTTACCCTGCTTGGCTTCTGTAGTTAAGTATAAATTACAATAAAAAACTGTGCACATAAATGAGTGTTTATGGCGGAAATCCTTAAAACGAAAGGAACCTAGGATAGTTTACATCATCTTCCACCGAGCGAGCTGCCCGTGCGGTTAGGATCGCGCAGCTGTGAGTTTACATTCGGGAGGTAGTGGGTTCAAATCCCATCGAAGACAGCTCTGAAGATATTTTTCCGTGGTTTCCCAGTTTCACACCAGGCAAATGCTGGGGCTGTAACTTAATTAAGGCCATGCCTGCTACCTTCGCAATCCTAGTGTTAGTGCGACATTAAAAAATAAAATAAAAGCCACCTCATTCTGATCATATCGCATTGCATCCCCATGAGTACCACGTTATGATTTATTATAATGTAGGGGACATATGTTTTCCCATTACCGTATCGAACTGGGATTACTAGCTGAAATATGACCTTAAAAGTTGCCCACTATGAAGTGTAATCTAATTTTAAATATTAATGCGACTGATATCTCCAACAAACACTTCATAATTGTCACAAATAGTAGTAATATACTGCATTTACCATACTTGGTGTACGTTTTACCGAAATAGGTCTACGTACATCAATCCAATGCACAAGCACAAGGTATAGAGAGTGACACATAGTCTCTAGGACCATTATGAAGAAATCAAAGTAAGAACCTGAATATCGAATTTCTATGAATCAGCACCAAAGACAGTAATAATGTTATTGTTTTTACGTCTCACTAACTACTTCTATGGTTTTCGGAGACCCCGAGGTGCCGGAATTTAGTCCCACAGGAGTTCATTTACTTGCCAGTAAATCTACCGACACAAGGCTGGCGTATTTGAGCACCTGTACATACCACCGGACTGAGCCAGGATCGAACCTGCCAAGTTGGGGTCGGAAGGCCAGCACCTCAGCCGTCTGAGCCACACAGCTCGGCACCACCAAAAGCAAATGGCAACAAAAATTAACTCTCACAGGCAACAGATAAACGGGTACCATGAAATCCTCACTTCACTCATGGGCTGCAACAGTGGCACAACTCAAAAATCAAGTTTTGAGATAAATACTAAGTATCTCTTAGTAGTGAAATGAAGAAACCTTACGATTAATTTATGGAATAAAGAACAAGCGGTACTAAACAGCTCGATAGGAGTTCAGTTAGTAAAAATGATATTTAAAAATTGCTCCTTCATTCCCCTTGCCGAAACCATGACCTAGATTTTTTCAGATGTCACTATTTCTTCAATGTTCTTCTTAATAGATTAAGTTGGACTATCTTGGGAGTTTGCAGCTTATAATAATGAAACAATGCTGGAGTCTGCAATAAATCCGATTTCGTTTTTTTTTTTATTTTTTTATTTGTGCCACTATTGTAGCCTATGAGAGACTTATAAGTCGCAGAAAATGAACATTATCAATCATCACACGTACGCAACACCATACTCCGATTAGTGCATACATACGTTGACCATTCGGCTGTCCGTGGGTGGGTCGGTGGGTGGGTGTGTGCGCCCATGGAAGGAGGTCGAAATGCACCTCGAAGGCCGATTTTTAATTTCGGACAACGTCTGTTGGATATGACAATCCAACGTGCTGCCACCAGGATTAAATGCATAGATTCACTGTCGCGAGGCAATGTAGGCCTACATAATGTAGGTAATAAAAGTTAAGGAGCCATTTTAAGTTCATGGCGTTGAAAGCCATTTTCGGTCCGCGACACGAGGAGCCAAATTCAGTCCGTAATTTCTGGAAGTAGTAATCTAACATTTTCACGGCAAAGAACATACACCTTAAATATAAGTTACATATCTTTATTGTTATTATTCTAAGTCATTTCTGTGTTAGTATTTCATAAAGAGTTATTATAAGTGATTTTACATCGTTTACAAACATTACAGCTTCGTGAAGTAATCGTGAAGCTTCGTCTGAGTAAATTTAGCACATGGTTTCTTAACTGAGAAATTCTCGAAAACGGAATAAAGTCTATTAAATGGTTCCATAGTGTTCTCGCCGTACTCGCGGTCCAGCGTGACACACAAATCCGACTTATTAATAGAATGATGCAAGAAGGGAAGAAAATCAGTCAACAGTCTCTGACAGCATTTCTGGGCAATTAGAATTCTCGGAATAGGCCTATACACCACTAGGTAGAACTGCATTCCGATGTGCCTTCTCTCCCCTTGCACTCGAAATAGTACAAACATTCAAAAGGGATTTGCTTATGTTTGAAGAATGGTTTTAAAAGAAGCGATGACATGTGGTCCGGCGTAATAAATTGTTCTGCAACGTGTAAAGTGTCCGCTTAAGTCAAGTGGACAGGAGAAATGGCGATGTCCGCTGTCCGGAGTTCGAGGTGTCCGCTTAAATGAGGCCAATTTAACACTTGTCTTACGTAAAATAAAATCGGTTCCGAGGAAAATTGTCCGTATAGGGAGGTGTCCGCTGAATAAGGGTGTCCGTTAGGGCAGGTTCGACTGTAATATAATTAATACAATACGTAAAAACGATGTGTTTTAATATTTTTATTTTGCTTTTAAATAAAGAGTTTAAAACTTCTAGCTGTTGAACTAATAAACGCGGGTGAAGCCACGGGTGCATGCTAGTTATACTATAATCTCGAATTTCTTTGAATTAAAAAACCTTAAAACGTCGCCCAGTAGGAAGACTTAACCCAATTGTCCTTTGAATCTATGACTACTTTCCCCCCTGTGAGTGGGAGGCGGTAGAGTAACACCTACGGTATGCCCCGCCTGTCGTAAGAGGCGACTAAAAGGGTCCCCAAGGGCTCTCAACTTGGGAGCGTAAATTGGCGACCACGGGGCCCTTAGCCGAGTCCTGGCATTGTTTCCGCTTACTTGTGACAGGATCCTCACTTTCATCTATCCTATCCGACCTCCCTTGGTCAACTCTTGTTCTTTTCCGACCCGGACACTATTAGGTTTCCAAGGGCTAGGGAGTTTTTCATTTTCACACCCTTCGCGGCTCTTGCCTTCCTTTGGCCGATATCTTCATTTTTCGAAGTGTCGGATCCCTTCCATTTTTTCTTTCTGATTAGTGTTATGTACTGGAGAGGATGGTTGTCTAGTTGTATTTCCCCTTGAAACAATCACCACCACTACCACCACCTCTATGGCTACTTGCGTTACGATTCCCAACGCTATAACGCACTAAGCTATGCTCAGCCCAGTGCTAGTGTATATCATACCGATATTAATACAATTGTTTCTCACTATTTATAATGGGTGATGATGTGTGGTCGTTCTTGCTTTTGCTCGACTTGCTGTACTCAATAAAATACGAAGTCTGCAGTCGATACATTGGAACACGGCTGTTCAATTTGTTCTTGCTAACTCTTAAGACATAAATATAGAGAACGACTTTTCTCTGCAGCATTGCTTTTATTTTACAATTGTTCGAGTGTTTACCGTTTTAGCCATTTACACATAGTGATTTATATTGTTCCATGTTCTTTCAGTAGAGGTCTTGACCTAGAGACTTGGCAGTAAAATACACTGGAGGACACTTTTAGTTTATTCCTTATGACTGTATTACTGTTTAAGTGAGGCGTTCCGACTAGATAAATGGGCAGTATGAAGGAAACAATCCCAAATAAGGAAAATATGAAACAAGAATTCGAAATTACGAAAAACATTCATGGTAAAATATTTCTTTCTAAACCGTTTAGAGTAGGTTTAAATCATTATTCACAAAATAAGCCTTTAGAGACGAAGTTTTGTTTATGTTTATTATGATACCAAATGAAATAAAATATGACAATTTGCTAGTCTTTCAGGATCATGAAAGAAGAAATTAAACCACATGTTACTTGAGTTGGTATTAAAACTGCTGTACGGTGCAAGTAGCTTTTCTCAATATTTTGTCGCAAAAGGTTGCATCTTTTGTCAGTATGTTTGGTGCAGTGAAGTAGACGGAACAGGTGCTCCGGGTTGTTTTAAAGGGGTAAAACAGAGAAACTTAGTTTTGTCAGAGGTCAGCGCCATAAAATGCGATAAGAGGAAATCATTGCATTAAGTATCTTCCTGATTTCCCTAGAAATAGTACTTCAACTGTACGAAAAAAAGGAAGGGTGGAACTGTGCTACTAGTCTGCCGTGGAGCTGAAGAGGTTGGCCAACCAAAATTATAGTTGACGAGGAGGAGGAGGAGGAGGAGGAGGAGGAGGAGGAGGAGGAGGAGGAGGAGGAGGAGGAGGAGGAGGAGAAGACTGATTTGTGATTCATTACTTTGACACATCGTTAAATTCATGAAATAGTTCAATTGTCACACCTAAGAAAGGAACTTGCCATAGAGGCGGAATCTAAGGTGCGCTGGAAATTTATAACGAGTTAGTAGATGTACTGCTGCAGGTTCTTCGCAATGAAGCAGCCTTAAATGTGAACGAATTGTGCTGGGTTCCGGTCCCACAGCAAGAACTGAGAGAGAGCATTTTGTGATTGATTCTGTTTATATAGTATTTTTTAAACATTAATTTATCATCCACTACATCCATCAGCTAGACTCTGTCCACTATACTATAATGTAGAACTTATAAAAACTTATAAGAAAAATGTGGGTTCCATTAAAAACTGAAAGTGGGTGGTTCAGACTTAGGAAGAATGAAGACCTCGAAAAAAATAAAGAAACTGAAAGAATGTCTGATACCATCAGGAAGATGAGAGTTAAGCTCTTGGGGCACATAATGAAGATGGATAATTCCAGACTCACAAAACGAGTTTTAATCATGCTTACAGAAGTAAAAATGGCAATTAGTGGATTCAGGTATAAAGATAGATATAGCAGAGACACTATAATAGTGATTGCATTCCTCGCAGACTACTATTTCACTGTTTTGAACCTGCATAAATCGAAGATAATTATGTACAGTGAAATAAAAAATGCAGTGTGCTCGAGACAGTCCACGATCTACTTCCCCCCCACCCCAGATGTATCATATTCAGGCACCTGGACTGAAATAACACCTCGAAGTTGGGTTTAATGACGTTAGTTCATGCTGTTCTTTGATAGTAAGTTGTCAGAACTCCGCGTATGATAAAAACGAAGCTGTAACGAATTAATTTTAGACGAGGCCATAACAAAGTTGGTGTGAAAAGAGAATTAGCTCGCTCGTTAATGTCGGAGGTCAGTGTGTGGAACCAGGGGCGTGCGGTGGAGATTAAACTGGTAAAGCTGGGGAAAAAATGCCGTCATCAAATATACAACAAGTACAATATCTAGCAAACAAAGTTGGCCGTGTGGTTAGGGTGGCGTAGTTGTAAGTTTGCATTCGAGAGATGGGGGGTTCGAATCCCACCGTCGGCAGCCCTGAAATTGGAACAACGTCGCGAACTGACCAAGGAAGTCTTTCCATCAAAACTAAAATCAGACAGTACAACACGGAAATTAAACCAGAATGGATCTGTTACAGAGCGTATGTTCTCCATGAAAACAGGAGAAATGGAAGAGCTAGAGAAAACTTGTAAGAAAAAGGGTGGGTTCCATTAAAGACTGAAAGTGGGTGGTTCAGACTTAGGAAGAATGAAGACCTCGAAAAAAAATAAAGAAACTGAAAGAATGTCTGATGCCATCAGGAAGATGAGAGTTAAGCTCTTGGGGCACATACTGAGGCTGGATAATTCCAGACTCACAAAACGAGTTTTAATCATGTTTACAGAAGTAAAAATGGCAATAAGTGGATGCAGGTATAAAGAGAGATGGCAGAGACGGGAATAATAAGACATAATACAGGACAGAATAACTTTTAGGAGATTGCTACAAAATCTCAAGGATTTCCAGGTGGAAGAAAAGAAGGAACGGGATGACATCTGGACCGAAGAGAGGAGGAGAAAAACCAACAGCGGAATAATGAACTATTGGAAAGCACGAAAGGAAGGAAGGAAGCAGGAATCAAATTGAAATGAATGCAGTGTGTTCTAAGATGGCCGAAATCGAAAGGTAAAGGTAAAAATGACGCAGTAAACTAGGTTAATACTGTAAGCTCTAGTATATCAGAAAGTGAACCAAAATTCTGTTTCATACAATTTTTAATTTCCGTCTGTTGATGTTTCTTTGATGGATGCAGTACTTTGAATATCATCCTTCCGTACATGATTATACAGTAAGAGCTACTGGAGGATGGTCGCATGAGACAATTTTAGAACTTCGTGTTCGGTTTATGGTTGGCCCGTCATTAAGATATCGAAATGAAAGGTGTCCTTTGAAAGAGGAAGCTCCAGATGTGAAAACAATTCAAGTAGAATTAAATTCGGACGATTGGGTCTTAAAATACTAGGAATAAAATTTCACTCTTTTCCTTTTCAAAAGCAGCCCTTTGATTAATCTCAGTTGGACTTCAAAATAATACCGCTACATATTAGTGTTGCGCATAGTTGGTCAAAAAATAATCCGGCTCCTTGCCTGGAAGGTCAGCATACGGGTCTTCGGTTCAGAGAGCCTCGGGTTCGATCCCCAGCCGCGCCGAGGTTTCAAACTGCGTATTATTAATTTCTCTATCCTGGGGACTAGGTGTCTGTGTTCATATTAATACACTTCTCTGCAGTTAGATACTGTACACGACACTCCTAATCACCACAGAAACACGCAATATTGAATCCATTCCATCACGTAGGGTTAGCGTCAGAATCGGCATCTGGGTGTAAAACTGGGCCATATCTGTAACTGCCGACCTCAATGATTTGGAAAGAAGGTAGTTGGAAAGAAACGGGGAAACCAATGATAAGTATACCGGAAAGTTATACAAATTTGATGGATTTATATGTATGAGTTAATTATTTGAGATTTTAGTTATTGTGAGCCGTGGTGCAGTACATATGATTTTACGATGAATTCACGTTTGTGGTTATGACCTTAGAATAGAATAGAATAGAATAATCCCTTCCCCCAGTTCCGGATCTTCAGACAGTGAGTTTAATGGCAATTAGGCACATGCCTATTACAGCTGAAACAATAAAGTAAAGAAACAAACACAATTAGAAACAAATACGCTACGGGATACATGTCAATGAATAGAAATACTACCAGCTAAAAAATTATAAAATCTATAAGACAATCTAAACCGAACAAACATAAAAACCAGCTAAAAAATTATAAAATCTATAAGACAATCTAAACCGAACAAACATAAAAACAGAACAAGAGGCCGCCAAAATAATGTTTGTCTTGAACTCTATACAGTTCCTTGCTTTTGAGTCAGAATTTTGTGTTGAGTACATCCACGGTTACGGAACCTCTTATTTACTTCCCCGTTCAGACATGAGTAACGTACATCATTTTCAACTCAAATTTGGCTCCTTTTTAACGGTTAATTACACGTAAGTGATTAAATTTTGAGTCTCTCTTCCAACTTCTGTTGACCGAGGCAGGAGATATGAAACTTACGATTACCAAAAATCATAGGCCCTCACATTTTTTTTTCTGTCTCTTCAAACAAGAGCAAAATGCAGCTTCCAACGAAGCCTCAGTCTCATTTATGGTTGACTGAGTGAGTTGGCTGCGCGGTTACGGTCGTGTTACTGTGAGTTTGCATTCGGGAGATGGTGGGTTAGAATCCCACCGCCAGCAGTCTCGAAAATGGTTTTCCGTTGTTTCCTATTTTCACACCAGACCCTTGCGTCGCCGAAAACCTTCGATCTGTCAGTGTGACGTTAAACCACTAGCAAGTAAAGACATCCTTTATTGTTGTGACGGTCTGAAATCTGCGGAGATATGACTGGTGCTGAATAATGGCATTCGGAGTTAGACTGACTCATCTGGATATTATGAAGGGTGCTTTTTTTTTAAATTTCGTGTGGCTATTTCTAGCCGGTTGCAGTCCTTATAAAGCAGACCCTCCGATGAGGGTGGGCGGCATCTGCCATGTGTAGGTAACTGCGTGTTATTGTGGTGGAGGATAGTGTTATGTGTGGTGTGTGAGTTGCAGGGATGTTAGGGACAGCACAAACACCCAGCCCCCGAGCCATTGGAATTAACCAATGAAGGTTAAAATCCTCGACCCGGCCGGGAATCGAACCCGGGACCCTCTGAACCGAAGGCCAGTACGCTGACCATTCAGCCAACGAGTCGGACATGAAGGGTGCTAGACATCGGGCTGGTCGTGCGGCTATAGCATTTTCTGGTCCAGTGAGGAAAGCAATAGCAAACCACCTCATTCCTCGTTATGCCCTGAATGCCTCATTACGGTGCCACCATTTGTTTTTAGGTTTTCCTCAAATTCTATAACGTTTGGTGGTAGTTCTATTTGGATAACCCAACCAACCTCTGACGAATTTCCTATTTGTACGTTCTTCAGAAAAATGCGGAACTTCACGATACTGCGGTTATTTACAGCACTGAACTTTTACCATCATAAATCATTGCATCAGAAACCTTAGATCCGTAACAGATTACTACATCGAGTCGTGTGGGAGGAATCAAAATACATCTATCGACTGATTGAGTGATATCGATTCTTTCATACATGCCGCCCATTGTTTGAATGGTGGGCCCTGAAATGAGCATAATGCATTCATCTTAATATCTAAATAAAAATAAATTCAACATAGTAGGAAATAAATTTTTGCACGTACAATGGTGCTAGTCTTCCACGTATTCGATTCATCTCTCAACTCATACGTAAAATACGAATTTCGGCTCTTGTAATGGAAGCAACTATTGCAATAGGGTTACTATACGCGCACTTTTTCTTGAGCCCGATTTTTACGGGGTGAGGAGCAAGGAGGGAGTGCTGCCAGTTCCGGTTATACTGCCAACTGGATGGAAATGAAATCTGAATTGAATCGATAATATGATCGATCGATATGACTTTTCTAAACATTTATTGTCTTACGTCAACAATTGTGTCACACATACATTATTTAACATTATATAACATTTCTCAATGCGAATCTTGTTACTAGCATGAATTATATAGTTTGGCTTTGCTGTGTAAACAACAGTACTAGTTTGCAAAGTGTACGCCAGATGTCGCACAGCGATGAATAAGCGATTCATAGTTTGTGTTTCAAAGGTTGCCGATATGGATTTCGAAGATAACCGAGGTCTACCGATTCAGCACTAGGGAGCTCCGGGCTCAAGAAAAAGTGCGCGTGTAGTACACTGCATAATATATTTCAGTAAATTTTCAAGACCTGTAAATACTGAATCCTCAAATAGGTTTTCAGCTATAGGGCCGTGGCGAGCAAATATGCCACGGAAATATTAAGTACAGATTAAAAATGGCCAACCAAACAACGGTGGGACCCGAACCCGTAGTCATCGAATTTCGCGACCGATTGAGTTGCGGTAGTCCAGCCATTTCTGCTCTCTTCGCTAGATCTGTGCTACACTACTCAACTGTAGGCTGTGTCAGTCGCTATGAGCTATTAAATAATTGCTTGCGGTTTAAAGTCACACTAACTCAGATTGGTTTTCGGTGACGATAGAATTGGGAAGGGTTAGGACTGTGTAGGAAACGGCCGTGGTCTAATTTAAGGTACAGTCCCAGCATTTGCCTAATCTTAAATTAGGATACCACGCTTACCTGTGTTACCGATGGTGGGCTTCGAACCCACATCTTCCGAATGTATGCTTAAACCTAGGAGGACCGGACTTCGCACGAACTCGTTGGATCAGCGGACTACTGGAATGGATTATTTTCACGATCGCATTCTAGGCTAGTTCAAGTAGGTTTGTAGTTACTAGTTTGTGCCGAATAATAGTATCCACCAAAGACCTTGGTCGGCAGAGCATCGGACGTGAAATCCGAAGACTCTATGTTCAGCCCTACTGGTGTTCGGTTGCTCAGTTTTGCTCTGTAATGGACAAATCTTTGGCATTTACTATACTGTTTTCTCGACAAGACCTAATAGCTTATTTATTTAGCGTATGATGAACTGAATATTTACATTATGGACACAGATATACAGACATAAAGATATCCCTTTTCTCTAGTTCGCGATCATAGTTTTGTATCACAGTGTGAAAGCTAATAAAAAGCTACATCTGTCATGGTGTTAAAGTTTTCTGTTTTGCCTGTGAACCCACGGAGAGAGCATTCGAAAGCCAGTGTGGTCCGCCATCTGCTCTTCGCCCCAGTCACACAGAGGAGAGTTGTTCTATCCCCATTTGAAGAGTCTGAACACATCTGTCATTTTTATTTGCTGTTTAGTGCCGCGAGTCTCAGAGGACACCTTCCGCTTGCCTGGTATGCCGTCTTTCTTTTCGACGCCGATGGGCGACCTGCGCATCTGAATGTGGGAATGACGATGAGGTAGGAAGAGGCTGAAGCCCGATATCGGCACGTAGCCTACTCCTGTCTAATAACATGACGGGGTCTTTTCCAAAGTTACACGTCTCCATCCGACGGACGAATCACTATCAACATTATCATATGCCCTCACTCACTGCTGAAAGGTATGAAGTTGAATCCAAGCTTTTCGCACGCAATCCAGTGATTAACAATTGTATACCACCACTTCTATCCTGCCGGTCAACATTCTGATGGTGAATTTTTTTCGACCAACGGGACTCGAACCAGCTAACCACGGTGTCAGACCATATAGACTTGACACCTTAACGATCATGGCCATCAGGTGGGCTACATCTGCGGTAGGTATTTCTTACTCTGTTTAAAATTCTCCACTGCTATTTGGGTAGGCCGCTCGCAGGGGTTTTCTATGATGTGATTGTGAGGAAACGGGAATTAACGTTCCCTGATAAGTTGTTTCACGTCCGTTGGTTCAACCCTAAGCTACCTTTCTCTAACTCCCGGATGGTGCTAAGTAGACCTATGCGACGATTGAGACTGAACTGTCCCAAGCGACCTCTCGGTCAAAGATTGGGACGAAGAGACGCTTTGAGGTACTTATCAGATCCACAAGTTCGAACTATCCGACCTAATAGCTAAAATATTACTTGAAGCACAATGTGGTCGTGAAGGTTAATAATTCAGCTTGTTCATAACCTTTTTGTCTACTCATATTTTATCATCCATTTCATGATCCATTTAATAATTCCACAGACCGCAGAGGTCTAGGGCGAAACATACATAATAGGTCCTTACCATGTTATCCGATTATCCCGGGTTCGACTGTGACTTATCACGAATTTTGGAACTGAATAGGCCTGTTCGAAGTAACCAGCAGTAGGCTATAAGAAAGATTATATCAGTTTGAATTCCCGTCTTGCACAACTATTGAAGCCTTTTCATTTAACCCCCTGTAGGTGGGGGACACAGATGAAGAATACACCCACGGTATCCCCTGCCTGTCGTAAGAGGCGACTAAAAGGGGCCTCAGGGGCTCTCAACTTGGGAGCGTGGGTTGGCGACCACAGGGCACTTAGCTGAGTCCTGGCATTGCTCCCACTTGTGCCAGGCTCCTCACTTTTATCTATTCTGTCCGACCTCCCTTGGTCAACTCTTGTTCTTTTCCGACCCCGACGGTATTAGAGCATTCGAGGCCTAGGGAGTCTTTCATTTTCACATCCTTCGTAGCCCTTGCCTTTCTTCGACCGTTTCTTCATTTTTCGAAGTGAACTTTTTTCTTTTTTTCTCTTTGTCTACCCCCTGTGGGTGGGGGACGCAGAAGAAAAATATACCCACGGTATCCCCTGCCTGTCGTAAGAGGAGACTAAAAGTGGCGACCAAGGGGCGATTGCATCAGAACCATGAAACTACTTGTGATTGGTACCATCATGCGGGGAACACCATGGGTCGCCTTTATTTGCGAGTAGTACCACTCTCTTAGGTAGTCAGTAGTTTTGTGATTCGTAGCAGTAGAGCGGGGTTCACTATAGGTTTCCAGTACCTGTGATTAATACCACTATATGCGGAACACCACGGGAATACCGGCGCCCGTGATTAGTACACGTAGATGAGGGACACTATGGGTTTGGGTTGCCTATGAGATTCGCCATTATGTGAGAAACACCAGAGGTCTGCGCTACTAATATGACGTACAATACTTATGAGTAGTACCATAATGTTTGGAACACAGTGAGTTTACGCTACCTTTGATTAGTACCGCAACCTAGCGCAACCTCCTATACTAGCGATAAGTGTCATTATGAGGAACCGTTGACATGGATATTGAACTCCTTTAGACAACAAGCATCATCGATTCAGGATTGTGCTTTGGAAACAGTCCCTTGGTCCGTAATATTGTTTCTGATCAGGTGAGGCATTGCGGGTGGGAAATTATAGTAAATATTATGTGATACATTCCTGCGAAGAGACCAAGAGACCTTGTGATGTTTGGGAGAAGCAGATTTTCAAGGACCTTGAAATTAGAGATGTAAACTGGCATAGCATGCAGTATGTGGCGTTTATAAAAGTAGGAAAGATCACAATATGAAGATAAAGTTGGAATTCAAGAGGACAAATTGGGGCAAATATTCATTTATAGGAAGGGGACGTTCAATAAAATTCTAATTTCTTTGAAATCATTTAGGAAAAGGCTGGGAAAACAACAGATAGGGAATCTGCCACCTGGGCGACTGCCCTAAATGCAGATCTTGATTGATTGATTGATTGATTGATTGATTGATTGATTGATTGATTGATTGATTGATTGATTGATTGATCCACTGATAGTTTTAAATTTATATTCATTCCTTCATTTTTCATCATCACGTTTTGAATTCTCGTCAGTGGATGAAATTTGTACGTTTAAATTGTCATTGCATTTCGTCTCATTTCGTACCATTAGGGGCCTATGACCTAGATGTTAGGACCCTCTAAACAACAGGCATCATCATCATCATCATCATCATCATCATCATCATTATCAGCTCCTTTTAATTTACAGGCGAAAGCCGGATGATCGTTAACATAGTTCGATAGGTTACGGCAACTTTTCTCCTTGCCCTTCTCTCACCTCTCCCTACACGTACAAACAATAGCCTACTGCCACACAGGTAATTGATATTTTACACTTAATAAGAACATGGTACTAATGGCAGCGATGTCCCAAGCCTCTTTACATACAGCTGTAGTACCGTAAACGGTTATACCTCTTCTTCTTGTTCTGCTTCTTCTTCTTATTATTATGTTGGAGACCTACGACATTGAATATTCGAACATCACCATTTCTTTAAGAAAATGAAACAAATACAACGCGTTTGAGCATATTTGTTGATGGAAACATCCTGCATTTAATATATCCTGTCTGCCTTTTGAGTACAAATATCGGCCTCGGTTTTAATAACTCACTTCCTAGCCGTGTCACAGTCCAGATATTTGCACGTATTCACGCTTCTGCGGACAGGGTAGAACAAATGCATTGCCAGCAGATCTGATCGGTTTATTGATGTAGCTGTGATTGTCTTTGAAGAACACTATGTCCTATGCACTATGAAACTACGTATCTTTGTGAGTGACTTGTTTCTGTTTAATGAAATAAGAAACAGAGCTCCCTGCCCTTTTCAGTAAGTGGAGTACGGTACCAACAAAGTTGAAAGCAAAACGAACACCACAATGGCATCGGAGAGCCTCCAGCAGGAAAGCAACATAGAATAGAAATGTATTTCCAACGTAGAATGGAACGGAAACGTCGGGAATTATTAAAAAAGCCAATGTTATCGTAATAATAATAGCATGTTTACAGTCATCTTTGTATTACAGCCAACAACCTAATACATAAGAGATAGACGTTGGAGGTTTCTTTTATGTTGTACAGTCTTTGTTGGCTAATGGTATAAAGACAGTACTGCGTCGTAAAACTCTCTGTATTTTAGATCCTTTGTTACATCAGGTTAAATATTCAGGAAATGTTTAATGAAGAAATCGTCAAAACGCTAGGGGTAGTAAATTGGTACACGCATACACAGAAATGGTGCCCCGACATAAACAATCAACACTGCCTCAGTCCATTACTGAAAAGGAGGGGAGGGAGTGAAGGGGCCGTGCTGAAGGCCACTTGAGTATTGAAAATGAGGAGAAAAGAGTGAATGGGTAGTGCTGAAGGTAGGTCTACATGATGTGCTTTTCTGTACATCCACAACTGTGCCCATTTCAGTCACAACAGTCTTTTAGCGGGCTGTCTATCTGCAGCAATGTGTTAAGCGAGGAGGTGTGGGGACGCCATGTTTTGTATATATATCGGGATACAATTTCTATGCATGCGTGTACCATTGTCTCTCATGCATTTAAAAACAAAACTACCTGGTTAACTCGGTTACCCCGGATTCGACTTTGCCAGCGTGGTGATAATTTCAATGTATGGCTCTTGATGTGTGTGTGTGTGTGTGTGTGTGTGTGTGTGTGTGTGTGTGTGAGCGCGTTGGTATAATAATAATAATAATAATAATAATAATAATAATAATAATAATAATAATAATTTCGTCTGCTGTTACAGCAGGATGCAGTACTTGTTAGGCAGACTCTCCGATGAAGGTGGATGGCATCTGCTATATATGGGAAACGCCATATTATTACTGTATAGTGCATGAGTGTGGTGTTGCAAACATGTTGCAGACAGCATATTGACTTACTCCCCAGACGTCATGAAGTTACTATTTACTATTGAAATTCCACGGTTCAGTCAGGAATCGAACGCAGGGCCCCAAGGCCCGGATACTGGCCACACAGCCGTGGAGTCCGAGAGTAGATGAAGTGAAGGTTGTCCACTTGGAGTTGTAGGAATGTTGTACGGACCGTGTAACTGTAAGCTTGAGATCGTGAGATAGCGAGTTCTGATCCCTCCGTCGGAAACCCTGAGATGGTCTTTTGCAGTTTCCCTTTTTCACATATAGGTAAATGTTAGAGATGCGGTTCAATTGAGGCTACGGTCCCTAACTTCCCGCTTCTACCCCTTTCCAAATCCAGGTCAATGAAAACCTGTTAGTGCCGTCTTATACCGCCAAGATAAAAGAGAAATATCCGAAACATGCAGATTATCGCATCTGGAATAGCAAGGTTTCGAATTCCACTACCGAACTTCATTGGTGTTATCTACCATAATCCCATTTCCATCACCAGGAATATGCTAAAATTTTGCATTTTTAAATGTCAAATAGTCTCCTTTACAGTCGTAACTCCAATGCATTTAAATGCGCACTGCACAGACATTCACAGGTATCATACAGATTTAACATACGCAGAAAACTTTCCAATCCCTGCCTAATATTTTTTTGGAAGATGTGATTGATTTGACTATGTGAAACGTCTCGTAATGGTGTCATCATCAAGATAGGTACGAGTTCTTTTAAAAGCCTGTAATATACAACAATAGCTCATCTTTGCCATTATTTACTTTTCCAATATTTCCAATATTATATCCCCAAATCCCTAAATTGCAAAATCAACAAGATTGATAGCTTGTTAGGTTGTAAATATGTAAACTTGTATTTAATATCGTGCATTTGTGCAGTAAGACGAGTATATGCGATAATTAATGTAGTACTAATCTGTGCGATCATATAAATAGGTAACGCGCTACGATTGTGCAGCTAAGCTTTCCATTCGGGAGACGCGTGGGTTTGAAACCTACCGCCGGCTGTCCTGAGAAAGGTTTTCTGTAGTTTCGCATTTTCACGTCCTGGCAAATGCTGGAACAACTTCTATTCATAGTCCACAGCCGATTCCTTGCACCCCCTTAATCTAAAGTCATTCACCCTCATACACTTTATTTTCATTAGCTTCTCAACTGACGTTGGCGCCAGGAAGGGCACCCGGCCGTAAAAACATGAAATTAATTTCATCTCGCTTCATCACCGATCCCGTATCAGTAAACGAATAGGTAATGGGAAGTAGATTGTGATTTAGGATACTATATTTTTTGTGCAGTGCGTGAGTGTGTGCTGTGGAACCTGTTCTATGTGCAGTACATTGTAAGTCGTGTTTAGTATTTTACAGAAACTAAGTAATACGAATATTTGCTATAGAACACGCCCATACTTTCGGAACCATATTTGGGCCGGTTCGCGTTACAGAAATATGTGTTTTAAAATCGAAGTAATTTCCAGGCAACACGTATGACGACTGTGTTCAATCATTGTAAATACACTTAGCAATAAGCAACTGGCCTTGGTATGACGTCATCGAATGATACAATAACATCGCCATCTTGAGGTACTAAAACCGCCGTGCCGTGCAGCGAACAATGTAGTTCTGGAATCCAGCGTGAGATGTCGTTCGATTCTTCTCAATGACACCTTCAAGGACCGTACACGCGGAGTTGGGAAGTAATTGAGTAAAAGTAATCTGATTACTTGCAACGATTGCATTCTTAGAAATGTTTACTTGTAATCTTTACCCTGTACAAAAAGTCATATTTAATTCTTGAAATCATATTATAAACATTAAATTCTAGTAATCCTTACTTTCTAGTTATTGATATACGTAGCACGGAAACAGAAACAGGGAATAAGTAAATGATGTAGAACTTGAAAACTTCCTTCTACAGCAGGACCAGTTCTGGATGAGGCACTTTCTTAAATCTCCAGTACTTTCAAAGACTTATTCCAGTGGTGTTCTTAAAATTTAAAAACAATCTTTCAAGTGTCCCCTGTATAGCGTCTTTTCAGTAAATGAAAAGATGTACTTCCCACCAGAGAGGTCGAGGCTAGCCATGAAAATTTTAAGAACAAATTATTTTACTTGTAAAGTAAATTGCAAATTATTTGAAATGACAAGTCATTAACTAAAATAAAATGATGGGAAAAGACAGTTTCAAAATGTCCAACCTATCATCTTTGGTTTCACCTTGTGATGATAGCCGCTTAATGTCCCTCAGCTAAAAAAAAAAACCTCATACAAAATGAAAGATTTCGTGCAATTTTTAAAATTTTTATTTCCTACAATGATAGGCTGCCTAAATCTGACAAAGTATACCATAACACTTGAATACTGAATGTGTGTTTAACCTTGCCGGCGAAATTAACTATAGATGGTTAAAATTCCCGACCCTGCCGGGAATCGAACCCGGGACCCCTGTGACCATAGGCTAGCACGCTAACCATTTAGCCATGGAGCCGGACTATGTGGTAATGAAACATCAAAACATCAAAAGACCTGCATCAGGCCTCTCCGGAGGCCGCACGCCATTAATTACCACATAAGTCCATGTTTACGTGTACATGGGTATGTTGCTAAGAAATAAACAAAACAACAAAACAATAAAATGTCACTACATGAGTCAAGCATGGATGATTTAGGAAAAGTAAATTCTCCGTAGTATGAAATAAAATATTGTACGCAACGACCACTAAAGTGATAGGTTTAAGTTACTCGTTTTGAAATTCCATAGGCTCGGACGTAAACATACAATTAGTAACGTAAAAGATCACTTTCTGTGGCTGTTGCGTAACTAACCATTCCAAATTATTTTTTATGACCAACCCTCTTATGCTCATACACCCGATTCACATTCTTCCCATCTTCCCTATAGAATATCTACATTAATTACTATTAGTAGGCCCTATATAGTTTAATTCACGGAGATGGAAATCCATCCTAAAATTGTATCAATTTTTGGATGAATAATAAGCATAGTTCTATTAAGGTTAGGACGAATTTTTTAACAATCTGCTTTACGTCGCACCGATACAGATTGGTCTTATGACGACCATGGGATAGAAGAGGGCTAGGAGTGGGAAGGAAGCAACCGTGGTCTTAATCAAGGTATAACACCAGAATTCGGTCATCTTCTGATGTACCTTTGATTGACCGTGAGGGATCCAGGATCTGGAACCATAACAGGGACACTAAAATCCACCCCAAACCTGTGGCTTCATACTATCAGTAACATACCACCTCCAGAACTGAGAGGACAGGAAGCAACTATACGCGAATGGAAGAAGTTACACCATCCTGATCATCCACAGAATCTCCCAATCCGTGAGGTCCTTACTGACCTACCTCCTTCTCGTCTTAAATCAAGGAACCCATTATGCCATGACATAACTGGCTTCAATATCTAGGAAAAATGGTGTCAAAGCTGGAGGTCTGCATGTGTGAAACACCAGGACATCCAAGACCCCACATGTGGACTCCCAGGATTTCACCAATGGTCTAAACTCAACCATTTAATCACAACTCACGCTAGATGAAATGCCATGCTACATAAGTGGGGACTTCGAGAATACCCTGGCTGTGACTGCGGAGCCCCTTTCCAGTCAGTGCAGCACATTATTGTGGATTGCCCTCTGAGGAAGTATGGTGGACCAGCCCAAGATGTCATCAGTGCTACACCCCCCTTCTTAGAATGGCTACAGCAACTGGACATTGATTTGTAAATGTGAACGCTACCAGCATTCTTGTCTTTGCATATAGTGTAAATTTTCTTTTTCTTTTGTATACCTGCCATACGATAAATAAATAAATAAATAAATAAATAAATAAATAAATAAATAAATAAATAAATAAATAAATAAATAAATAAATAAATAAATAAAACCCCAGAATTTGCCTGGTCTGAAAATGTGAAACCACGGAAAACATCGTCAGGGCTGCCGACAGTGGGGTTCGAGCCCAAACTGTTTATTTTTAACTGTAAATCTAAAAGGAGGTAGAGTGGAGAACGGAGTTGTTCAGAACTTGAAGGCTGCGAAAGAATAGTTACTACACTTATCCAGAATGAGAGTTTTCGAAGACCTGAGAACCAAAAGCTGACTTCAGTTGTGCCAATTCTGGACGAACATGGTATTTTGCGAGCGAATACGAGAGTATCAAAGAGGGAGGATAAATATACCCTTGCATTGGGAAAGTGCAGATAAACCTCCGTGTATCAACTAGCCAAGAGGTCTCTATGATAATGTACTAATTCCTTTCGGTCTTGATATACTCGGGGATTTAGCCATTTTCACCAGATCACTTTCTTTGTGCGGAAGTGCACTCATCTGAAGATGGATATCACATCTCATTCTCAATTGTGGAGATGGTAACTAGAGGTGGAACAACCACCTGCAGATAGTCGGTGAGCGGTAGGAAGATACGAGTGCTTTGAATCGTCACTCAGCGTCTGGATATCGACCGCGGCATCTGATATTCAGTGTGAATTGGCTGAGAACAAACGAGTCCCAGGCAGGCAACGCTGGCTGGCTATGATAATTTGGCAGACGTGATGAGTCTACGCAGGAAACGCGCCTTCTTGAGGGACTTCTAATGACAGGTTGGGGAGAAAGCAGAAAGCTACCTGCCTGGCCTTCATCAGCGTGCTACGCAGAGCGTTCCTGGTGATTAGAACTTCGAACGTACCACTGGACTGAAGGCTGAAACATGGTCACTCGCTAGTCATACATACTGTAGTTTTGTCCCATAAGCACAATAAATGGGAGTAAAACTTAAAGGGTAGAGGTACACTTTTCGCTAGCTTAAATTTGATTTTGCTGCATATACTTCTTGTGCCGGTCCCGAGGTGTAGGGGTAGCGTGCCTGCCTCTTACCCGGAGACCCGAGTTCGATTCCCGGCCAGGTCAGGGATTTTTACCTGGACCTGAGGGCTGGTTCGAAGTCCACTCAGCCTACGTGATTAGAATTGAGGAGCTATCTGACGGTGAGATAGCGGCCCCGGTCTAGAAAACCAAGAATAACGGCCGAGAGGATTCGTCGTGCTGACCACAGGACACCTCGCAATCTGCGGGCCTTCGGGCTGAGCAGCGGTCGCTTGGTAGGCCAAGGTCCTTCAAGGGCTGTAGTGCCATGAGGGGTGGGGGGCATGTACCTTTTTGACCACATACCACCCCTCCTGCTTGTTTTAAATTTTTGGCAATACCAGGAATCAAACCCGGGTCTTCGAGGATGGCAGCTAATAGAACTGTTGACATTACAGAGTCAATGTTTTGACTAAACTTCTTGTCATAACATCACTGAAATTTAAAAATTTAGTCTCACAGTTTCGAGGAATTTTGTAATGTAAACCAATTCTAGTTTAACAGACAAATATTATCGGAAGATCCTGAGCATAATAAAGAGCTAGATATAACAATGGACGCATTACGTTAGAATTTGAGACAGACCTATTCATATTCTACTGGAGTACGATGCAGAACAGAACCTTTCTTGATGTCCTAATAGCACGTTTCATTAACGTGTACATTTCTGAATGAACCATCTCGGATCAAGATACTTAAATTCAGCTCACGCCATGTGTTCTTGTCTTCGACTATACCAGACAGACTAATTAAAACAGAGAAAACCTGATTCACATTGGGCATGGTCAGTGGTTTAGTTAGACGAGAACACCATTCTGAAAAATGTTTTTACTCAGAATATCATTAGGGTACTTCGCATTTCAGTAACAAAATTATTTAGAATGCAAGCATTGTGGCAAAGCATAAGTCATAACTTGAGGAAATTTGTAGAAGAAGGAAGCTCACCTGGTGGCCTTGATCGTTAAAGCATCAAGTCTCTACTGTGACACCATGGTTAGCTGGTTGTAGTGCAGGAGACACTCGGAATTCATAGTAGCCGGTGATGAGCATACTGCTGATCTCCTCATTTGCTTTGTGTGGAAGTGGGTTAATCAAGGGCTTCTAAAATTCAAGTTTTCAGTGTCCTCTTCAGCTTAATACAATAAATTTAGTTTTATTTAATTAATTAAATTCTCCGTTTAACTCATAGTTTTAATTGTATTTTTGAATTCCACTTAATTTGTTCATAGGTGGTGATTACTTCCTCTTAAACAACCACCACCACCACCACCACCACAACCACCCCGTTGGTGGAAAACAAAATCATCAGAATGTTGGCCGGCAGTGTACAATTTCTAAACACTAGATTACATGCCAAAAGCCTGGATTAAATTCCAAACATCTCCGCAGTACTCATATAGAGTGAGGGCATACGACGCTGTTGGTGATTTGTCCGTCGGATAGGGTAAAGCTTTGAGCATACCCCGTGGCAGGGGCTTAGCCAAGGGGGGCTAGAAACCCCCATGGAATTAAAAAAAAATGAACAAACTGACAATTAAAAAGTGATCATCGACTCAATGGGTTGGCTCTTTTGAACATTCACGGAGACATAATTGTAAAACCAACAGATCTCGTGAATCTGTTTCCTAAGAAACCTCGAAAGTTGGATTTTGGATAGTAATCTGAACATACCATTCACCGTAAAACTATTGGCCTTAAACATATTGTTCTTGTTCTGTATTTTAACGCAAGATTCTGTAAGATACTGGTACTGCAATCTGAATATTTATTTTTTTTTTTTCCTAGTTGCTGTACGTCGCACCGACACAGATAAGTCTTATGGCGACGATTGGACGGGAAAGGGCTAGGAGTGGGAAGGAAGCGGCCGTGGCCTTAATTAAGGTACAGCCCCAGCATTTGCTTGGTGTGAAAATGGGAAACAACGGAAAACCATTTTCAGGGCTGCCGACAGTGGGGTTCGAACCTACTATCTCCCGAATACTGGATACTGGCCGCACTTAAGCGACTTCAGCTATCGAGCTCGGTAATCTGAATATCAACGTGATTTACTTGCATAGTGTCCTTGTAATGACACTCATATATGCGCGCACCACACACGCACGAGCAACTTCATTATGTTCTATCATTATTTGTAAATATACCCCCCCGCCCCCCCCCCCCCCTCAATATCGGTCGATCCTGGCTACGCGGCTGCCCCTTGGTGTTATTCGACAGGAGTAGGCTACGTGCAGATACCGGGTTTCACCTTCTCCCCATATCATCTTACATCCAGACGCATCAAATAGAAGGACCTGCACCAGGTGAGTCGAACACGTCCTCGGACACTCCTGGCACTAGAAGCCATACGATAAATAAAAAAATGGTTCTTAGGCTTTAGCGGCCACGCTGGGGGTAGCCCCAACGCCCCCGCCCCCGTAGTGATCAACGGAATCTACATCGCCTTTGAAATGTTGTTATTTCTGAGAAGAGCAAGTGACCAGAGGGATTGGAAGAAGTAATACTCGTATAATCGTACCTGTCTAAGCATGCTACGAGACGGATATGGTGATCACTGATCAGGAATATAACATAGTAGGCCTACTGGAAGTTGGTAATAAGGTCCAGAAGGAAACTCCATAGGCGGTAACAGAAAGATGTCTGCAGGTAAAACCTGGCATAGCGTAGAGAAAAGCGGGTGTTATCAATGGACAGCCTGGAGTTCCACGGACAACACCATTAAATTTCATTCTTTTTTGAGAAGTTTGGCGACAATCGTGGAGTAATTTAAATTATGGCAATATAATTATAGATGTTACATAAAATTACTCATACTTAACATACAGTTAGAGAACATAAATCAGAAAGGTACCAGCCATCACGGAGTAAACTGAAGTCGAAGTTAAACCAATGGCTCCTTTGTTCTAAATCAAATAGATTAAATTAGTTCATATAAATAAACTGTTGGCTAGTGGTTGAATACATATTTCAAGGGTTTCCAGAAGAGGAAACTCGTCACAAGAGGAGGGAACAGCAAAATTAAAGGATGAGGAACTATTGGAAGTCAAGGAAAGAATGCACAGGGTTACTTTCCGTGGTCCTCAGAGGCCAAAATAAAAAAATAAAAAAAGGGTGAAACTAGAAACATGACAGTAGAACGTAGCAGGTGCCGTACATGGACATTTACAAACATATCTTCAAAAGTATTGGATATATGTTTACACCGGATTACAGTCCGACTCGTTGGCTGAACGGTCAGCGTACTGGCCTTCGGTTCAGAGGGTCCCGGGTTCGATTCCCGGTCGGGTCGGGGATTTAAATCTTAATTGGTTAATTCCTACGGCACGGGGGCTGGGTGTATGTGTTGTCTTCATCATCATTTCATTCTCATCATGAGGCGCAGGTCGCCTACGGGAGTCAAATAGAAAGACCTGCAACTGGCGAGCCGAACCCGTCCTGGGATATCCCGGCACTAAAAGCCATACGACATTTCATTTTTTTACCGGATTACAAAGGAACGTATTTTCTGCGAAGAAAAAATAAATTGCAAAATATCTCATGTTCTGCTGGCCTTCAGATTGAGCAGCGGTCGCTTTGTAGGCCAAGGTCCTTAGAGACTGTAGCGCCATAGAGTTTGGTTTCGTTCTAGTAAGTTAAATTCTTGACAGAGTGACCACCTCGGAGACACTGTCAGTCAGTAGCTGCCCTTCTATTCCCAGGACACCAGGTTTGAACCTGGCTGAGGTTGTATGCATTTGAGAGTATTAATGCAACATCTCCATGTTGTTTGCTACTTGTAAAAGGAACTTCTGTGGGACAAAATTCTCAAGTATCGGTGTGTTAAAGATTGTTAAAGAAATGATTTCTTACCATGACCGAGCCAGAAAGCGTTTCTCAGGTCAACTGAAGGAGAAGCCAACGATACTACTCAATAGAACAGATGCACAAAACGTGGCTTTGACAGCAAGAGCGCGTTTTGAGAATCTTACTGCTACTGCTGCTGCTGCTGCTGCTGCGAGCTCGCGTCCGCACTACTTTCCGGTATAAGCTTTTCCTTCTTCTTTTGGATTCATGTAATGTGCTCCACTTTTCTATGTCGAAATATTAGCTAAAATAGAAATGAAGAAAGATGTCAGCTAAGCTATTTACCCATGTTAGAGTATAGGCCTACGTATTGACAATGTGATCATTAGTTTCGTCATTATTTTTGTGTTTGTATACATTTCTTTGCCAGTATCGGGATGCTATTTTGTCATTTTGCTAATTTGATAAAGAGGTAGGGTAGCTGTCACTGCAAGTTCTGCAGCCAATAATATTTGTCAAGCTTACAATCAGTCACCGTTGATCTGCATTTGGGTGGTGGGCTATCACTCAGGTGGCAGATTACCTATCAGTTGTTTACCTAATCTTTCCTTGAATAGTTTGAAAGAAGTTAGAAATTTCAAGTTGAACGTTGAAAAATACCTACAGTTGAGTACGTAATATTATGTTAATAACGCATAAATATCTTACTTCTTCTTCTTAAGACGTCATCTCCAAACGGACGTTGACGATCCACACGGCCAGCTCTGATCTTGACGTTGCAGCCATGCTATATGAATTTTTTCGAATATCTCTCAGGATCTTTAATGCAGTGGTTTCCCGTTGCCTTCTGCATCCTAATGCCGTTGACCAAACTGGTTCTCCCCCTTTGGGAACAATTTCTTGTCCCCAGGACAATAGAGTGCCCTTACCCATAGCCGTTCATCCACTCTCAAAGAGACTGTTGTCACTTAGTATAGGGGATCTCCTTATACCGGGAGATAATCGGTCCCTTCATTCGTTAGCCGCCTGCATATAAAATATTATTTTTATATGCAGTCGTTGCCCCTTCTCTACCGCGGGGAGGTGAATGTCAGGATTTCACAGTCATTGAAACAAGGACCAAATGTCATTTCCTTCTTTCTATGATTCTTTAGAAAGGAAATATCGTACTATTGCATTGTTTTTATACACGATCAGCTCACGTGTCGGTCACAAACGTCGCGTGCTACCTCAACCCATATGCTATAGTGGCCTTAGAATATACGGCCTTGGTATTGTTCAGCCAGCCAACCAGCTTTGCAGTAATAGCTCCGCAAAGAGTTCCGTACTTTGCGGCGGCTCAGAGCTTACCGTGCTAACTATTTGGTGTGCATCCCTTGCATCACGGTGAAGGACTGTGGAGAAAATATCAAAACATTTCTGCCGTGGCTGATAAATGTAACATTGATATCTCGGTTATTGCACATGGAAACTTGAAAGAACTATTAAAGGAAATACGCTAGTACAGAGTCTTATCGTATCAACAAAAGATCTTCGAGGGTTTAAACGTTTGCTACTGAGAAGAACGATAGAAAGCGAGATCTGTGGAAGATATTAGTCTTGTGTCTCAGCCCAGTTGAGAAACAGACGGCGCTGGTTTTCTCCATTCTAGCTCGGGAAATGAAATCTTAAGTGGGATTTTATCCGTCAGATGGTGCGAGTAACGAGCCCGCGCTCTCAGCGAAGTCATTAAGCAGGACGGGGTTTTAATGGCTGACTGTCTTTGGAAGAGACACTACAATTAACAGCGATGTGATGGAGTGCATGCATTTATATTAATCCGGCCTGAACTTTGAACGCCATTGGTAAATCTGCTGAACTCGCCGGAGTTAGCTTTTCATCTCGTCTCGGTACGATTAAGATTGATCACTAAATTGATAAAAACTTCTAGTTACGCGGAGAGGGTTCAACATTTATGTTCTAACTTTGCGTGCGAGGTCATAGTTTCGAACATTTAAAAACAAATACTTCAAGCATGTTAGATCACGTCCCAACGTGGAGGGGGGGGGGGATGTATGAACACATTTTTTGCTTAGGCCTATGGTGTAGGAAGAGCTTTAAATAGCAAGACAATATTACGGGCATTATACATGGATAGGGGTGTTGTAAGTTTCTGAAAGGATATCTCTAACTGTATGAGAACATTGGAAGAACGCAATTGTGATGCTACAGCGTGATCCATACGGACCTTTGCAATTTTAATTTAACTTTTGAATGAAAAATATCAAACGTGCGCAATTTGTTCTGAATTACAGAGGAAGTGTGGGCGATTCCTCATGCCTGTTCCTTTCAAGTTCAATTCCTGCTCTGCATGCTCTTTGTATGCTCGTCAGACAGATTCCTTTGCAGCTTCTGACATGTGGCGGTCTCCTGGCTCAGTCGTTCATTGATTTCTTTGGCCAGTTCAGTAAGCGCCCTCGAACATAAACAACACAGTTTTGCCCATTCCAATCTATATGTTCCACTCTCGCTGATAAGCGAGCCAGTTGTCTCCAGATTTCTTCAAATCATAGATGAAATTATTGGCCTGGTTGGAACATCGCAGACACAGAATTCTCTTCGAAATGCCCGTTGTGTTTCGATCAAGGAATTTGTTTTCCAGTATGTTTTCATAATAAAAGCACGCCGCCGAAGAGTACTGCATATTCGTGTTATGACTATGGACCGGATCTTTACGTACTAAAACCGATTAAAAATTCATGCAGTTACGCACTGAAATGTAGAAAATATGTATCATTATACACCGTTATGCCTATCGGCGTTCTTCAAGCCCCCGTGAATTTACTAAACGACGCCACAATCCTCTAGTTGCAACTAGTGCTGTGGCCTCATTTAGTTCTATACCTCTTTAAATCGTTAGAAACTGAGTCCAACCATCGTCGTCTCGGTCTCCCTCTACTTCTCTTACCCTCCATAAGAGTCCATTATTCTCCTAGGTAACCTATCCTCCTCCATTCGCCTCACATGACCCCACCGCCGAAGCCGGTTTATGCATACAGCTTCATCCATCGAGTTCATTCCTAACTTAGCCTTTATCTCCTCATTCCGAGTACCCTCCTGCCATTGTTCCCACTTGTTTGTACCAGCAATCATTCTCGCTACTTTCATGTCCGTTACTTCTAATTTATGAATAAGGTATCCTGAGTCTACCCAGCTTTCGCTCTCGCAAAACAAAGTTGGTCTGAAAACAGACCGATGTAAAGATAGTTTCGTACGGGAGCTGACTTCCTTCTTACAGAACACTGTTGATCGCAACTGCGAGCTTACTGCATTAGCTTTACTACACCTTGATTCAATCTCACAATATTACCATCCTCGGAGAGCACTCAACCTAAATACTTGAAATTATCTACCTGTTCCAGCTTTGTATCACCAATATGACATTCAGTTCTGTTGAATTTCTTACCTACTGATATTAATTTAGTCTTCGAAAGGCTCATTTTCATACGATACTCATTGCACCTATTTTCAAGTTGCAAGATATTAGATTGCGGGCTTTCGGCACAATCTGCCATGTTAAAATGTTAAAATATGCACTTAAGAATTAGCCAGCTTTATTCACTGCATAAGTAGTTGTAGCGTGTTGTTCTTCTTTCCCTCTGAGCCAGTTGGCCGTGCCGTTGGGGCGCACAGTTGTGAGCTTGCATTCGGGAGATAGTGGGTTCCAACCCCACTGTCGGCAGCCTTAAAGATGGTTTTACGTGGTTTCCCACATTCAAACCGGGCTGTACCTTAATTAAGGCCACGGCCGCTTCCTTCCCACTCCTAGTGCTTCCCTTGAGATTACTTTTCACATTTCACTTCCTTGGAGCATACTAGACAATAGACAACGTCATCAGTTGAACAATGACAATCACTATCCCCTGACTCCCTCTGATTTAATAAATACTTCCTGCTGCTCTTCTCTTTAGGCATTTTGAGTAAAGGTTTTGGAGACTAAGAATAAAGTAACACATTAATTGAAGAAATCCTTACAAACCTAACCCCGTGCTACTGTCTGCGGAGATGACGCAAGGAATGTCCCACCCCACCCCATCCCTTTCTTGATATAGCCAGGTAGCATGCTTGTGTAAAATGTCGTTATCTCGTTATCTGTTACTCAGAAAGTTGCTTACAAGGGATGTCCAGCACGCAGCTGAAACAAGTTTTGTTCCAGACCTTTTAAAAAATAGTATACTTAATTTCAAATGTATATGGTGAAATATGCTGTTATGGTTAGAACATGCCATAAATCCAATAAACACAAAATATTCATTTACATATGCGCATATGCATTTTCAAACATTCGGTCGCTAGTTTTGACTACAGTGACTCTGTATGTACAGTGTGGCGAACGAGTGCTTCATTCTGATTGGCTCCGCCATGTTTTAGCCAAATGTCCCGTCAGCTGATTTAAACGTATGTATTCAGCACAGGGTAAGATTACTCTTTATGCAATTTTAGCGAGGTACAGGCTAGCTGTTTTAACCTTATTACACGGAAAATATGTTCTTATTAAACGCGGAAGATTATTTAGTATTAGTAGTTAAGACATGTGTGTGAATTTACGTGTTTCTGAGGTCTGAGTTTTGAAGAAAATTACGCCAGGCTGTTATGCTTATGGTTGCAGAAACAGGCCAGGAAAGGTTTTAAAAATTAAATTAGGCAATTGCTTGTTTTCATCACGTTATAAGACGCTCCCAACAACGAGTAGAGCTGTTTCATGCATTATGATGGTAACAGTAATAACAAAATGGGTTAGTAATTTTATAGAGGCCAAGACAGTAAATGCCATATTTCTCCGTCAATATTCGGCGTATCGAAAACCTGTACATAAGGAAAGTTGTTTAGAATACAATTTCCGACATTTTAATTTTTGTGTGATTTTACCGCGTAAGGAAAATAACAGATTTTCACGATTATAATATTTTTCACAAATTTTCAAATATCCTCGAAAATATCTGTTTTATCTGAAACCTGTACTTAACAAAACTTACAGGAAAGGTCACTCCCGATCATTCACTGTACGTCTCATTCATTTTCACCGTATGAGGTATTACGATTGATATATTCTCGAATTGAAACTTTTATGGCTATTCATCTGTTAAAGGACGTGGTTATAAGTGCCGCCTAGCATCAAGTTGAGTTTTCCCATACATTATAATGATAACAGTAATAGTCTGACTCCGTGGTTGAATGGTCAGCGTACTGTCGTTCGGTTCAGAGTGTCCCGGGTTCGATTCCCGGCCGGGTGGGGTATTTTAATAGCTCGGACTTCGGGACTGGGTGTTTGCTTTTGTCCCAACACTCTCCTCTTCATGCTCAGACAACATACCACACTACATATCACCACAGAAACACGCAATAGTGATTACATCCCTCCAAATACGATTTGCGTCAGGAGTAGCATCCGGCCGTTAAATAGGACCAAATCCACGTGTGTGACGCAGTTCCTATCCACAACACTACAGTTGTGAGAAGAGAGGTAGAAAAAGAAGAAGGTATTTATAACAGTGATAACAATGCATTAGCAAAACCGATAGTAGCAAGTAGAATGTTTAAAATACAGCGGATATCTACCAGTATTAACCGAACCGGGGCACAGAATTAGTCGCACATCACGGAAATCGAACAGCGGGTGGTCGATAATTGAGTCCTGAATACAAGTATACCGGGACCAGGAAAACTGCTTGTTTTCACCGAGCAACAAGTGGTATTTTCTCAAACTATAGGGCTGTTGTATAGTGATACTAATATTTAATTCCTCGTTGAGGGGATCAAACCGTAGCCATCATTAAAAGAGCACTATACACAACTCGGAGACCATGGCAGTTGCTTGTTTTCACCACTAAAGAGTAGCGTGTTTTCGCTATTATTTCTATTAGTACCACGAGTAAAATGGTACAGTATATTATGTTAACTTATATTACGTTAACATAAATATGGAGCTAGGTAATACAATTTTGTCTACCCATCGGTTAACTAGTCATATTATTTTCTATAAGTCATATACATACCGATAAGTCATATATAAAAAGTACATTTCTATGTATAGTTTTCTGATATGTAAAACCATGTAACCTGATATATGGTAATGTTATAACTTTTTAAGATTTAAATGACCGAGCGAGTTGGCCGTGCGGTTAGGGGCGCGCGGATGTCAGCTTGCATCCGGGATTAGTGGGTTCGAACCCCACTGTCTGCAGCCCTAAAGATGGTTTTCCGTGGTTTCACATTTTCACACCAGGCAAATCCTGAGGCTGTACCTTAATTAAGGTACGGCCGCTTCCTCCCCATTCCTAGGTCTTTCCTGTCCCATCGTCGCCATAAGACCTATCTGTGTCGGTACGACGGAAAGCAAATAGAAAAAATTAAATGTAGGCTAACTTTACAGTCATCACCTACATTATTCAAGACAATGACTATACTATTTTATGCCACGTGTATTATAAAATAAATGTTATGATAGGCCTAGCTACCAACACAGAATTTCAAACCTCTTCAATAATTGTGACTTGTAGGCCTATACCACGTATAACTCTAAATTTTGAAGTCTTATGTCAGGTAGTCACATGGGCGCCATTACGACAATTTCCAGAGGGGGGCCCAGACCTGGGGGTACGTAGTAATTTTAATATTTTGGAAGATAAATGGCGACTTGTGTTCTGCGGTAGAATAACCCACGGTATCCCCTGCCTGTTGGTGGTGGACGGTACTACCGCTTTTACGTAATACTGACTTTTGAATCATTTTCTTGAAAGGAAAACACGTGACTACACTAGATTTTTGCCTTTCCCTGAGAGCTAGAGGGGGACCGCGGCCCCACCTTGCCCCCGGCTATGGGCGCCCTTGGGTAGTCAGACAAATACTGATAGGTCTATATACATACGGCATAAGCAAAATATATAACATCTTAAAACACTGACCTAGTCCATTCTTTGTTGAAATAATAATACTAATAATAATAATAATACTAATAATAATAATAATAATAATAATATCTTTCTCCTTCATCTATCAACTGATTGAGTACTTGGCTAAAACATGGCGGCTGGACTGGCCTTGGCCACACTGTACATATAGAGTCAGTGTAGTTTTGACTATACCTTGGATTCTTAGGTGCTAAAACATTTTATATTAAGTGCCTAAAATAAGCTGTAAAATATAAAAATATAGGTTCTAAATAGATGTTAGTTAACTAAAATTTTACGTATATTAATAGGCATTTATCAATGAAAATACCTTTCTTATTTTGATAAATTGATAACTCGTGAGGGGGAAATATAAAACAAATTTCACTCACCTCTTTGCTGGAAATGTCACATAATATAGTTTTACCATCCGACGTGAAGTGGGGAAACTCTTATAACCACTCTTCAATTAAAAACGACTTGGAAGCTGACACTTTGGGCACAATGCACACACGAAAAAAAAGAAGCCAAAAAAAAAAAAAAAAACAAAAAAAAAAAAACGAACTCACTGACATGTTCTCACACAAAAGAGGGTTTTATCCCCATCAGGTGAATGGACCTGTGAAATGGTCAATGAAACTATGTGGCCGTATACTGCGGAGAGTGTGTTTTACAGCTTCCCGATTTGAAGATTTTGTCTGAAAAATGTTTCAGGAATATACTGTTCAAGATACTGAAACCGAGTTGGCAAATGTTTTAGTTTCCAGGAATAAATGGAGAGCATTTTAATTGATTAGGGATAAAAATAGAAATTTAGGATTATAAACAAATATATGTTTCTAATGTCAATTTAGGCATTTTTAGACACTATAGGACCACCGCTTTTAACCTTATAAGTACAGGAAACGTGTAAATACAACTTTATTCTAAGTTTACTCTTCAGGAGTAAAATGGGTTCTTGCCTAAAATCCGAGGTCTAGTTATGCCTTCAAAAACTAGTCTGCGAAAATAGGAGCTAACAGTAGTCATAAGTCAGCAGTGGATGATAGGGGGATGCAATATACACTCATGTTCGTAAAAACCAGAGCACCTTGAAAGACTGGAGATGGGAAGTTCATATTCAACAGGACATGTGCATTAGTATGTTCTGAAGAAATGATTAACATTTTAACCATGTCGACCCTCAGGTTCAAGGTCCACCACCGCTTAGTAAAATGTTCCCGCGGCTCTCGTCGTTATAAACCGAAGGTATTGGATCAGTGTGATTTGAACAGACGTGCAGGATGCCTCGCAGACATATGCGAAAATCGCACCGTCAAAGAGGGCGCATTATTGGCATGAGAGAACGTGATTAATCCATCCGGGAAATTGCTGCTCGTGTGGGACGAAGTGTGTCGGCAGTGCAACGGATGTGTACAGAATGGTTCACAGAAGGCCGTAGAACACGAGGAGATGGGTCTGGTCGCACCACCCAGATCATCCTGCGAAGATCAATACCTCATTCGAATGGCATTGCAGGACAGATCTGCGGCCTCCTTTGGTGCAATAGTGGAACAGCGTAATACATCGTACACTATCAGGAGTGACAGTCCGTCGCAGTTTATTACGGTCTGGGTTACCGGCGCGTTGTCCACTTCTCCGTCTACCTTTGACTAATGTGCATAAACATGCTAGACTGCAATGGTGTATGGAACGACGTCACTGGGGACAGGAATGGCAGCAGATAGTGTTTTCGGACGAGTCCAGGTTCTATTTGTTTCAAAATGATGGCCGTATTTTTGGTTTGCCGCAGACAGAGGGAGAGGCATCACATCGACTGCATTCGCACAAGACATACAGCGCTAACTCAAGACCTTACGGTGTGTTTGCGCTATTGGGTACAACCACAAATCACAGCTGGTACGTGTCCAGGGCACTGTGAAGAGTTTGACCTACGTGAATGACATCCTCCGACCTGTAGTCATAAGTAGCCATACCCTTTCTGCACGAAAACTCAGACGTCATATGTCAGCAGGACAATGCGCAACCACACGTTGCTGTACGAACACGTGACTTCCTGTTGTCACAGGATGTCAGACAGTTGCCCTGGCGGCCTGATCACCGGACTTGTTGCCAATCGAAAATATGAGATGGTGAAACGACGGGTGCGGCGCTGTGGCCCAATGCCAACCACCGAAGATGAATGGAACCAGGTGAATGCAACATGGTTGGCTATGCCCCGGGACGCCATTCGCGCCTTATACGCGTCGATGCCATCACGCATGGAACACGTTATCAGTGCCCAGTGAGGACCCAGTGCCTACTAGTCAATAGGACACATGCTGAGCCTAGGTGACTGAAATGCTAATCGCTTCTGCAGAACATACAATTGAACATGTCCTGTGTATATGAATTTCCTATCTCTAGTCTTTCAAGGTGTTCTGTTTTAATGAACATAGTGTAGGTTCTCCCAGAGCCATAGAGATTTCAATTTCAAGTTTACACTAGCTCGTTAACGTTGTAAAGGGCCGGGCTGAGTGGCTCAGTCCGGTGGTATTTGAAGGTGCTGAAATAAGTCAGCCTTGTGTCGGTAGATGTACTGGCACATAAAAGAAATCCTACGGGACCTAATTCCGGCACCTCGGCGTCTCCGAAAACCGTAAAAGTAGTTAGTGGGACGTAAAGCAAATAACATTATTATTATTATTATTATTATTATTATTATTATTATTATTATTATTATTATTGTTACCGTGTTTTGGTGGTAGTTATGCATGAAAGAAGGTGCTGGGTGGTGAATAGGTCTCAAGCTACTAAAGTGAAATTAATTTTAAAATTTAATAAGGTTATATTTTCTTTGCAAAATTAGGTAACAACAAATAAAACAGGTACTTAGTAGCCGAAACACGGTTGAAAAATACATTTACATAGGTACCCCATTTGGGGCTTCAAAAGTCAGAAACATAATTCTTGGGCAATCAGCTCAGTTTTACCCCAAACACAATTTTAACAGAGGGGCAGAAAACCCCATTCATACCTAGGAGCCCTTGCTCCAAATTACACTGAAAAGCCTCCTCGAGGCATACAATATACAATTTTCAAAAGAGCCACTCGCTCTCAAATTTAAGCCTCTCCCAGGCCACACCAAACTCCACCTTTAAGCTGTCCTCAAAGGACATATACACAGGGGTAAAATACCCAACCTACTGAGGTCTATTAAATGACAAGAAGGTTAATACATGACCTCTAAAATACAATTTGAGGGGAGGCGAACTTGCACTCCTAATACACTTTGTTTAAGACCTACTTGGCCTTAGGCCGTTAGTGCAAGGGCTAATCCCATACTACAGAGGTGACTTAAGAAAATAACAATTTACATTACATTACGGAAGAATTGGTTGAGAAAATAAGTTCACCTCAAGACAATGTGAGTGGGAGCTCGAGAGGGTTAGCACTCTCTATCCCAGTATGTAGCTTTACAAGAGAATAGATGAAAAGAGAAGTTACATTTTAGGAAAAGGTTACATAGTGGAACGCTTAGAACCCGCCCCGAAAGTTAAACTGCTGAGCTAGCAAAGAAAGAATTTATTAATCGGCCATTACCTTGTTGTTGACCGCTGCCGAAGAAAGAGGCGCTTCCCGCCCCCTGCTATGTACTTAACACACTGAAAGATGGAACAGAAGTGGCCGAGAGACCCAAAAATCAGCAGTTTAAATACTCTCGCGGAAGTTTCTAGGCGTTAGGGGAAAGAAAACACCCTCCCACAAACACTTTATTGGGTAGGACACAGCAACATATTCAAGTTGGGGGAAGATACATCTGATTGGATAGAAATTAATTTAAGAAATTCGGGATTGGTTAGGTTCAACACAAGGGGAAAGAAGGGGTGAATATTGCCAACTTAAACAATGACTGAAAGAAATTTAACAAAGAACGAACTCTTGAAATTAAATTTTCTCCAAAAAACAGTTCTTTCACTTCGCACTAGAGTGCACCGTTGTTGATCTTCAGTAGTGTCCTCTAGAAGAGAAAGTTCACACTTCTAACTACAAGTGAAACAAAAACACATCAAAAATGACACAGTTCAAAAACTCAAACTTTTCCACGTGGTGACATCTTCTGAGAAAGTAGAAAATTAATACCGTCAATAAAGTTCAGACTTCCTCCAGCAGAGGAGTTTCAATTGGCGCACATTTTAAAATTAATTGCGTGGAGGTGTACCGCCTGGTACAATTATTATTATTATTATTATTCTTTTATGACCACATAGGATCACTTTAGTCAGCCGTCGTTCAGGTCTCTTTGAAGGATTGTTCGGGCTTTGCGGTCCTCTCAATACTTCTTCAGACGCTCCGATTTTCGTGCCCTTTCCTCAGTTGAAAGTGTGCGTGTTGTTGGTTTGTTTTGTGTAAGGGTAAAGCGGAGGTTTGTATTCGTGAGTTTTGTATTCAATTTTATCTTATTTGTGGTGTCTTCTGTTGTAAGGCCTATTTCCTTCAGATCCTCTCTTACTTCTCTGATCCATTTACATCCTGTTGTGGTATTTTTTGAGACGAGATTGTGTTGTACTAGTTGTTTCAGAAGTCTCGAGTCCTGCATCCTCATGATATGTCCAAGGAATTATTATTATTATTATTATTATTATTATTATTATTATTATTATTATTATTATTATTATTATTATTATTTGTAGACAGCTGCATTCTAATTTCACTTGGTACGCTCCATTTTTAATAGGACCCTCTGTTCAGTCACCGCATTCACTTTCATTGGTTGACTATGACTTTCACATTTTTTTTCTTTTTTTTTTCTATTTGCTTTACGTCGCACCGACACAGATAGGTGTTATGACGACGATGGGATAGGAAAGGCCTAGGAGTGGGAAGTAAGCGGCCGTGGCCTTAATTAAGGTACAGCCCCAGCATTTGCCTGATGTGAAAATGGGAAACCACGGAAAACCATCTTCTGGGCTGCCGACAGTGTGGTTCGAACCCATTATCTCCCGATTACTGGATACTGGCCACACTTAAGCGACTGCAGCTATCGAGTTCGGTCACATTTTCTTTCGATTCATGGGTCTCTTACGAGATAGCGTAACCGTAGACAGCCTGAAAATTATCTGTGACCTTAAGGTACACCATTTGCTCGTGTGAAAATGGGAAACCACGGGAAACCACGGGAAACCATAAAACCATCTTGTGGGCAGCCGACGGTGGGGCTCGAACCCACTATTTCCCGAGTGCAAGCTGATAACTACGTGACCCAAACCGCACAGCCACGTGATCGGAGATTTATTCCAGATGCATAATGTCGTTCATACGTCATTAGTAAATATCTAACACATTTTCACAGTTGGTATATTGCGATTTTTGTTCGTTCACACTACGGAGAACATACTAAAACACTCGAGAAAAAATCACGTATTACACACAAGACACTAACTCGCAGACTTCAACACGAGTCATCATCATCAGGCAATTTTTTTTTTTTTTTTGCTAGTTGTTTTACGTCGCACCGACACAGATAGGTCTTATGGCGAATCAGGCAATTTAATGATTATATTATGTGGCCTCGTAAAGCCTGTGAGCAAGATAATTATGTGATAGTATTTTCCACGCAGTATGGTCTGGGGGCTCTGCCAATAAACACCAGTAGTTCTCCGCAAGTCCTTGTCCCCTCGGTCCGGTGGTCTTTCTTTCTCTTCTCCTCTGATATTCTCTAGGGCTCCACTCAATAACAAGTTTTGTCCACAGACTGTCTTTTCTACGAGCCACGTGCCCAGCCCACTGCCATTTCAGTGTTGCCAACCTTTGAAAGATGTCGGTAACCTTAGTAACTGAGCGTATGTTGTTTGCTCTCTGTCTCTTCTTGAGAAATCCAACATCGATCTTTCCATTCCTCTTTGAGCTCTTCTAAGTTTCTGTTTGACAAATTCATTCAGGCCTCACACTCACAAGTCAGTATGTGTCTTAAAATCAAATAGCTTTTCCTTCGAGCCGGACACAGCCGTGAGTATGAAATTAGCGTCTTGTGCTGGCAGGTTCAAGGACTGAGTGAGTGGCAGTGCACTGGGTGATGAATAGCATAGCGCATGAACTGTGAAAGCACGATTCATGGTCATGGCAGTGAAGTGTGGAACGTATTCTTCTGACAGCTTTTCTTACGTTTGCTGTCCTTGTTCTGTTTGACTCACACTGGTGTTTCTTTCAAACAGTAGTATGATCAATTCATCTGCAGTTGAGAATGAATAGAATTCTGTTTTTAGCTACACTAGGACGCTTGCTTACATGTAAATTTGGCCCGTATTGTAGAACAACGAGGAAGTAAGGAACGAACATGTATTATTGGAGTCGGGAATTGTGGCATCTGAAATTCACAGGGGAAAAGTTACAACTCAGTTATGTTACAGTAGTGATGCGCTTTCAGCTTTAATTTCACGTCTACTTTCTCTACATCTACATTTGTATTCAGTTGTAATCTACTTGTAGTCCTATTTTATAGTAAGCGTAAGGATCCAAATAAACAAGCTACGAAATTGGATTAATTGTTTCTCTTAAATTTTAAAACAATCAAAGCACACACGTATAGTTATGACTAATCGATATGCGTAGCAGTAAGCTTACATTTGGGAGATAGTGGGTTCGAACCTCTGTAGATAGTTTACTTTGGATTCCCATTTCTATACCAGTGGAATGCTGGGGCTGTACCTTATCTATGGCTACGGCTGCTACTTTCTAGGCCTAGCCCTTTCCCATCCAACTGTCACTGAAAAACGAAGTGTTATTGCGATCTTAAAACACCAAAACAAATGAACAATACATACAGAACGTTATATTGGAAGAATTTCTGGTTGAGTGTAGCAAAAGTATTACGGTATTTCTTATAATAGGAATTCGGTTACTCATTAATGCATCAGTTAACACTCCTGTAGCACGTCAATCAATCAATCAATCAATCAATCAATCAATCAATCAATCAATCAATCAATCAATCAATCAATCCTGACAGTCGCCCAGGGGGCAGATTCCCTGTCTTGTTTTCCTTGCCTTTTCTTAAACGTTTGCAAAGAAATTGGAAATTAAATGAACATCTTCCTTGGTAAGTTATTCCAATACCTGACTCCCCTTCCTATAAACGAACTTTGGCCCAATTTGTCCTCTCGAATTCCAACTTTATCTTTACATTCAGATCTTTCCTACTTTTAAAGACACGGCTCAAACTTATTCGTCTACTAATATCATTCCACACCATCTCCCCACCGACAACTTGGAACATACCACTTAGTCGAGCAGCTCGTCTTCCCAGCCCAAACTTTGCAACATTTTTGTAACGCTACTCTTTAGTCGGAAATCACCTAGAAAAAATCGAGCTGCTTTTCTTTAGATTTTTTTCCATTTCTTGAATCAAGTAATCCTGGTGAGGGTCCCATACACTGGAACCATACTCTATTTGAGGTCTTACCAGAGACTTCTATGCCCTCTCCTTTACATCCTTACTACAACCCCTAAATACCCTCATAACCATATGCAGAGATCTGTGCCCTTTATTTGCAATCATATTTCTGTGATTATCCAATGCAGATCTTTCCTTATATTAACACCTAGGTACTAACAATGATCCCCAAAAGGAACTTTCACCCCACCACTCACAACCTGACTTTCAACCCCGTTTATCATAATATCATTGCCTACTTTCCATGTCACAACATTATCGAGGTCATTGTCCGACTCGTTGGATGAACGGTGAGCGTACTGGCCTTTGGTTCAGAGTGTCCCGGGTTCGATTCCCGGCCGGGTCGGGGATTTTAACCTTAATTGGTTAATTCCAATGGCACGGGAACTGGGTGTATGTGTTGTCTTCATCCTCATCACGACGCGCAGGTCGCCCACGGGAGTCAAATAGAAAGACCTGCACCTGGTGAGCCGAACCCGTCCTGGGATATCCCGGCACTAAAAAGCCATACATTTCATTTTCGTCGAGGTCATTTTACAGTTGCTCACAATCTTGTAACTTATTTATTATTCTATACAGAAAAACACCATCTGCAAAAAAACTCATCTCTGATTCCACTTCTTTACTCATATAATTTAAGGAAATACAAAGGTCCAATAATACTGCCTTGAGGAATCCCCCTCTTATTACAGGATCAGATAAAGCTTCGCCTTTCTTATTTAGCAACTCATCTATATGACGTTTTCACTTTTCTCGTATTTACCGCATATTTTTCCTAGTAACAACGGGTGTAGAATGTAAACCACAATGGATGTTGTGGCTGTCTCTCATCTTGTGGCGCTCTTTGGGATGAATGTAAACAACTTGATTTTAACTCACGCTTCACCGCCACTTTAATCGCTCAGGTCCCAATAGTGGTGATCATTATTTTAAGAGGAAGTACAAGATGAAAGTGAGCATGGCACAGTTGGAAATAATGCTGGATTCAGCCAGGAGACCCGTGGTCACCATCCCACGCTCTCAAGACGAGTAATTAAGAGAACCCCTTTCAGCTACCTCTTACAACAGACAGGGAATAACATAGATTTATTCTGCCGCCACCACCCAAAGGCCTTTTATTCTTTTTTTTAGGTGTTTAATGTCCCACTCACGCATACAGGTTTCCAGTGATGATGGGATGGGAAAGGTAACTGGGAAGGAACTGACCGTGGCTTTTATTGAGGTTCAGTCCCAGCATTTTCCTGATGTGAAAAGTACGGAAAACCATCTTCAGGGCTGCCGACGATGGGGTTTAAACCCGCCATTACCTGAATGCAAGCTCACAGCTACACGCCCCATACTACACAGCCAACTCGCTCCGTCCAACAAGGCTATTGTGGTTGTCACTTCGGTCATTCGATCCCCAGCCGGGAGCTTTGAATAATTCTAGCGGAACACTTGTTTTTGTCCCTTAACACCGTTAAAAGCTGTTACCGGCACGTGTGCAGGTTTCAAATAACAGGTCGTTACCTAGCTGACACTTGGCAGCTCATTTCCGTAGAAAGAAATCTGTGTATTTATTTATTTAATAAATGTGCCGCCAACTGAGACACAATCCAATTATAGGTGGCTCTTACAAATTATTTGACACAAATAACGCAGAAATGCCAAGAAGAAGATAATATGAAAATGCTATGTAAATGAGATGATAATGCTCTGTATGAAATGGATGAAACAATATCTCTTATACAGAAGTCTGTTAATATATTAAACAAACAAAAATTGTAACCATATCATGTAAATATCATACATATAAACAAATCACTTCGACCGAGTACCATTCTTTTAATATATGTGTCATATTCATAAGCAAAGTCAAGATCTGTATGATACTTTTTTAAGTTATTGTATGTTTCACACATACTGATAAACGGGGAGTTCTTAAACAATACAGTTTTGGAGACTGGAGTTATAAACAATTGCCGAAATCTTAAATTCCCTTTTCTAACATTAAAGCATAACTCGTGAAGCAAACTATTATCGTCAATTAATGCATTAACAATCTTATAGAGATGAATTTGTTGAGCTATTACACGCCTACTGGCTAGCGATACATATTTGAATTCATTCAACAAAAATTTATATGAAACATAATTTCTAAAATGGAATATCTTATGTTTTTTTTATAATAAAGGTATCTTAAAAAGCGTTTATGAAATCTTTCAACTTGATTTCGATAAGATTTATAACATGGAAACCAAATTATACATGAATACTCTAGATTTGATCGGAAAATGCTATTGAACAATAAGGTGAGTGCATACGTGTTAGTGAAATCTCTTGAATTTCTAATTAATAAACCCAATTTTTTATAGGAATCATTAACCATTGTATTAATATGCTCGTTGAACGATACATTTCTTAAAAATTACCCCTAAGTCATTAACAGAGTGAACAACTTTGAGTTCTTCATTATTAATTTTATATTTATAATTCAGTGAAGTGTATTTTTTATTTGAAATCTGAAGGAAATAGCATTTACTAAGTTGAAAACTGTTTTCAATACTCCATGTGTATAAGTAATCCAAATCATATTGTAATTTCAACATATCAACATTTTTAATCTCGTTATAAAGTTTAACATCATCAGCATATAATAAACACTGAGAAAACCTAATTTTATTGGGCAAATCGATAATATATAAAATAAAGAATGAAGGGCCAAGATTAGACCCTTGTGATACACCAGAAGTGACATTGTATGCATAAGACACATGTTGATATTAGCAAAAATATTGTTTCCGTGCACTAAGATTCAAGTAGTTTTAATCAAGGAGGGGTCAGACCAAAGCATGACAATTTTCTCATCAAAATGCCATGATCTAATTTGTCGAAGGCTTTGAAAAAATCTGTGTATATTACGTCGACCTGTCCGTGATTATTATACATACATTTTGAAAAATCGGTCCTCCACAATATTTTTTCACTCATAAAATCTTAAAAGCATCAAATGGGACTAAAACACGCTTCAGATGACAAGATACGCTGAAATCATTGTGGAGGAGTAAAGATATTTAGCAGCAGCGCTTGTTTCGAAGAAGGTCACCTGCGACATATTATTAAGAAACCGAATAATATGCAATTAAAGCCCTTAAATCCGTTTGATATCAACATACTAGGTTATGTTTTGTTTTGCAACCGGGACAAAGCCCACTCAGCCAGTGAATTATGTGCGGAATGTGTTTGTTTTATTTGTTGTTGGGATACAAGAGAGATGGGTTTATCTTCTCGACATAACGTCCTTTATGACTTTCAGAAGTATACACGAGTGGACCATGGAACAAAAGGAGGTAGGAGCCTCCGACACTTAAAGGGTGGGTCTGTAAGAATAAAAGGTGGATAAAGACCTTCCGCTCACTTTGATGCCAGCTGGTGACGGAATGACTGTTGCGACAAGTATGAGGGGGCTAGGTTATTGTAATGTTTCGTTACTTAATTTCCAAACATTCCTATGGTAAAATACCTTTACAGCAACTCTTCTTTGTTTATACAACAATAAGGCTGACCAGGAATCCCTCCCCTCCCCCCCCCCCCCCCCTACGAAATTTTCTTCCCTGTCAAAGACCTCGAAATGAGGAACTTGCTGATGAAAGGAAAAGAGGCAATCTCCAAGTGAAAGAACAGAAGTGTAGATATAAATATGTCGTTAAAATACGCGACATGCTTAATAAAAGAATAACACGCAAGTCAAGGGAACACAAATATGGAAGGAGAGGAAATAAATGCCCAGAAACGATCAAAGATTACGGTTTATTCATGGGAGGACTAGACTGTAGTGAAATTTCTCAATAGTGGACACCCGAGTGTCCGTTATTAAGACGTGCCCGCTATTCGGCAAAACTAAAACAGATTTGGGGACTAGTCTTCCATATGAATACTCAGCCGTAGTCGAGGAGTAAACAGTAAAATTCATTTAAATAGTAGACCTAATCCAGTATTGCAGAACAGTGTAGGGTACACTGTACAGAACACTGACGTATTCTAGATCAAAATTTTTATTTATATCGTATTTTTTTTGCTATTTGCCTTACGTCGCACCGACACAGATAGGTAGCCTATTACGGCGACAATGGGACAGGAAAGGCCTAGGAATGGGGAGGAAGCGGCCGTGGCCTAAATTAAGGTACAATCCCAGCATTTGCCTGGTGTGAAAATGGGAAACCACGGAAAACCATCTTCAGGGTTGCCGACAGTGGGATTCGAACCCACTATCTCCCGGATGCGAGCTCACAGCTGCGCGTCCCTAACCGCACGGCCAACTCGCCCGGTATTTGTATCGTATCAGAAGCAGAATTACATATAAAGATGTACAAAGAAATGTCTATAAAATAAATAAAAATAAATTGTGCACCAAAGGTTCATACTGTGGTGCTTCAGAAATTAGCGTTCTTTGCCGCCTCAAGCAGCTCTTTCTCAGTACACGTAGCAGGACAAAGATGATATTCTGAAGATGGGCCGTAGTCTGTACTCCACCACAGCCACACCGTGGCTAAATGGTTAGCGTGCTGGCCTTTGGTCACAGGGGTCCCGGTTTGATTCCCGGCAGGGTCGGGAATTTTAACCACCATTGGTTAATTTCTCGTGCACGGGGGCTGGGCGTATGTGTCGTCTTCATCATCATTTTATCCTCGTCATGACGCGCAGGTCGCCTACGGGAGTCAAATCGAAAGACCTGCACCTGGTGAGCCGAACATGTCCTCGGACACTCCCGGCACTAAAAGCCATACGCCATTTCATTTCATACCACAGCCACACAAAACAGAATCCAGAAAATATCCCCACTTGTGCAGATTGGTCTTGCATCTAGTAACACCCAAGCGCAGCCTATTTAGAGATCTCCTAATTGTCCAGTGCTCCCACATGTCTAATGGGTAATTCTTCACAACGTGTTTTCCATCGTCTGTCTGCTCGTCAATTTCGACGTCCCGTTTTACTTTAGGCCTAGTAGATGGGAGATCGAGTAAATCGAAACTCTTTGGCGCCTATGGCTGAGATTTAATGATTTTTTTCGGGTAAACACCAAATGTGTCATCACAGATCGTACGACATGGAGTGTCAAATGGACATTTTTCCGCCCTTCAAAATTCCTACATCCTCTGTCGGGTTTGAACCCGTTATCTTGGGATCCGGAGGCCGACACTCTACCACTGATCCACAGAGAGTATGCGGTAAGATATTTCAAAGTAGTTAAAGTAGTTAAAGCCGTCTCAATCTCTACAAAACTGTCAGCTTGAGCAGTGAGATCAAGGTCGTCAGCATAGATGAAACACGGAGTCCCTTTGGGTAATGGTTGATCATTTGTGAAGATGTAAAAAAGGGCTGGCGCAAGTATAGGCCTACTACCACACCAGAAGCAAAGAAGATTTGTACATGAAAATGAAAGGACAAAACATAAATACTTTAAAGAAATCTGATATGACAGTTTGTGATGTGAAAGCATTTTAGAGCTTATTTCTAGGTGCATTTCTACTTCGAAAATAATTTTCTGTCCCTCTGCATCTCCGTGGTATCTATCTCACTGCTGAGAAGAGACAGGAGACTACATCATGTGAAAAGCTAACGAAAGATTTCCTAGAAGACAAAGCTGGCATTAACATCTCGACGAGCAGCAAAACTGAGCCGGGGATTGCTCTTATGTCAGAGTAATCGGAGGTAAGTAAGGAAAATATACTGCCGCTTAATGGCTTAAGAGCTTAGTTAATGGACTTCCATCCTACTATCTGGAAATTTCAACTTTTAAAAAAATACGCCTGGTCGGAAAGCTAATCTGACTTCATATTAATCAAAAGTTTAAAAAATGAGTCCAGAATGGTTTGTCCAGAAACGAATTGAGATTTATGATACTGTAAAAGGTTTCGAATTAAAACATAATCAGTTATCTCAGTTCGGACAGAATTGTCTCGTTCTGTTTTCATTGGTGGTTAGTTCCTAGCTACCGAGGTTATGAATCCCATGAGCACAGCACAGTCTTCGTAACACGTTATACGTTCGTATAACGACAGAAGCCTTATTTTATTATTTTATTATTACAACTTCCCCCATGCGGAGGCTGCCACAAGGACAAAGTACGTCGACTGCATAGTATTTTGTCTTCTAAGTTACTGCTGACTTTACTAGTGGGCCAGGTAGAAAAATCACCACAAGGCTCAGGAATAAATTTGCAATACGGTTCTTCAGATGTTATATAGATGATTACGGAGTATGGTCACTGAACCTCGTATTGCGGCGATAGCGATGTCGTGAAGTTGTGTCCGGCTGAGACCGAGAGAATCCCATAGCTGTTCAAGAAATTTAGGGATTGTGCCTCGAGCTCCGATCATGAGTCCATGGACGGAAATATTGTCTAGGTGATATTTATCTTTATAGTAGTTTACAGTTGGCTGGTAAATTGACTTCTTTTCGGCGTCCACCTCTTCGGCCTGGCCAACGTGCAATTCGAAGCGTATATTGGGATCTAAGAATAGTCCTTGCTTGCTAGCTGGTTGAAAGGCTATCATGTCAATACGCCTGTTACTCCCGTCGGTAGCTCGTTCAGAGACCTCTTCGTGCACCGTGAAACCGTGATCCCTCAGCGAGGTCGCAATCATGTGTCGTATTGTATGATGGCGGGAATTTCTCAATACCTCCCCGTGAGGGCAGACTCCCAGGACATGGGTAAGAGTTTCGTGCTCTCTGTGTTGTCCTGGGACCTTCCTGGCACGGAGCGAACAGCGCACACATTCGCTGTCATCTTGATGGCCTCTCTCCATTCCGCACAGGATAAAATTCGTATAAAAGTGCATTGTAACTGTTGAACAGAAGTTACAAATAAGTAACGAAAATAACTGAATTAACAATATATGACAAGAGGACCCGCGCTGCTCCGCAACATTCGTTATAAAGAGGTCATATAACTCCTCTTGATATATCTGGCGTAGTCGTATTGTTTTGCCTGTGCTTTGCAGTGGTTTTATGAACATTCATTCAGAAGTGCGTTATGGTATGCCGCAGTTCGTAGTCAGAATTAATGTATTTTGACAACATCAAGTCGTGTTTTTGGTAAAAATCTATCCATATTGTACCAGGAAAAGTTGATTTCAAGAGCATGAGGTCTTTCTAAGGGGTACCTAGTCCTTAGGAGATGGTACAGAGAGGGAGGATTGCAAGGCGAATTAATAGATATTATATTTCTTTCCTTTTTTCAATCTCTGGGAGGTCACCCTATTATATCGCCGAATCATAGATATTTACTAGGAAATAAATCCCAATTTCAACAACAGAATATCGAAAAATCAAGTTGATCAAATAAAATTCAACTGAATGTCTTTCTCAGTCAGTCATGTCCTTCATAACCCTCATGGCATAAATTAATAATAAAGCATGTTGTAAGTAAATAAGAAATCCTAGTCTTTTCTACTGGCACTTGCGATTTCAGATTACGCTTTCTACATAAATTAAAGTAAAATCTGTAATTCCTTCTTGTAAACACATAAAACTCAAATATGAAACACTTGAAATTAAATCTGATCTTATGGTATAAAGTTCTGAGTATTATCCTATTTTATTGTAAATTATTGTACACTTTACGTAAATATTGTAAATTGAGAGTTTGATACACTTCCACTATGAATGAAGCACTCAGTTGATATTTTAAAGTTCCAATAAATGAGAATATATGACGAGAGCACACTGTTATTTGGACGTCTTTCTTTACTTAAGAGTTGTAAAATGTTAATTTTCCAAGTAAAATGTTAATTGAGCCTTTAACGTCTTTTGTCAGTAATGACTAAGCCCGGATTTTTAGGTGGCATAAACCTTCACTTTAGGTTTTTTTGAATTCTTAAAATAGGTTATTTTAGGTTTTTGCCTGCAGGCAGCATTTTTTTTTTGTTTTTCGTAGTTCTGTAAAATTTATTTATGTACTTATTTCACAAAAGTTTACATTGTTATATTCATAAACATACACAAAGAATACACTGTGCTGTTTCCTTCGTAAGTTTTTTTGACATTGCAGTAAATAACAACGTACATACCCAAATTGTCTGGCGTAAATGATTTCCTGTTGTCACGTAACACATTCTTATATGACGAAAAAGTTATTTCAACGGAACATGACGTCATTGGAGCGTAGTACATAGATGCTAATGCATTAGGTTGTAGGGGTAATTTTCCTGAATACTTTTCACCCTGTAATACTAAATTGATGACTTTCATATCTTCAAAACCAGGATTGCGTTGAAGAATCTTCTGCAGCTTCGAAGAACATGCCACTCCCAATGGCCCAGGTATTTCTCTTCTGGAAACATTGCCAATAATATCCAGGGAATTTTTGAGTGGCAAGGTATTCCAACCGGAGAATAGCTTATGGTATAAATCAAAAATGTGTCTTAATATATGCTAATATAAACGACGAGGGTCGGGCACTGGAGCGATTTCTTGGCCTTTGCGATGCAGGAAGCTTCTGTTTCATCCAAGTCATTGACGACATTTTTAATTTCTTCTAGGTGCTCAGCATAGTAAATAGCAGCAGACAGCCAAGTTCCCCAGCGGGTAAGTATCGGCTCAGGTGGAAGAGGTGTTGTTGGTAGTTCCACAACTGTATACGTGTTGAGGCTTTGAGGAAAACTTTCTTGACTGAAGAAACCACGCTGTTGACGTCACTGAAGTTGCTTCTAATCTCCTCCGCAAGGCGGTGCAGGCCGTGTGCCAAGCACGTAACGTGTAGCATGCTCGGGTAGGAGGACTGTAGAACCTGCCCTGCCTTCAGCATGTTTGCCACTAAGAAAAGGAACTTACTATCTTGATTCTCTGCTGGCCACAATATGCGTAAAGCATCCCTCACAGCGCAGGCTATTGTGCTGTTGTTAGTTTGTTCTATTTCTTTGCAAAGAATTACATGAGCGTTACCTGGTTCATTTTGATCCAGCTTACCTACTACCACATTCACAATGAAGCGACCGCAACTGTCAGATGTTTCATCGACAGAACACCAAATATAGTGATCGCCTATATCTTCTCTTATTTCATCTAATGTCTTCTGGTAAACAGGATGCAAATAATTCTTCATTAAAGTGGATTCATTAGGTATACTGCGGCCGCTGATATCTCCTAAGAATGTTTTCATGGTCAGGTTACTTAGCACGTTCCATGGGACGTTTGCAGACACCAACGCCTGACATAGGCGAAAGTTAGTTATCTTCAGGCTTGCCAACTGTGGAAGAAATAAACGTTTGCTTACTGTTGTTGCTGGACTTATTTCTCCTCGCTACGCTAGCCATGTGAGCAGCTGCAGATTTTTGCTGTTCAAGATGGGATTTCTGCTCACATTTAACCTGAAATGAAGAATCCAAATCCCAAGTACTCTTCAGTAAGCGAGCTAGGGAATTGCAATGCAGGTTTTAAATCAGTTACGGGAAATTTACTTCTTTGGAGCATGCTTGACAGAAGACTACTCGACCGTCTGTAGTGAAGTGTCCATCTGTAGCAATCCATTTTCTCAATAAGTGCGATTTAGGCATTGTTTCGCTCTACAGCAATTACGGTTAGAAACTACTGCAGGAACTAGTCACCACACACTCTGCCGGCTGTACTCTCTATGGACGACTGGAGGCGAAACTGTTTACGTTCCTCCTGACCTTCTGTCAGATGCATCAAAGAGCCACCAGATGTCACATATGTAGTGGGAAGCATGGGATGTGCTGCATTTAACGGTAGTAACATGCATTTAACGGTAGTAACATGAACTATCTCCGTCCTACTGCTTGTAATTGCGGTGGAAATAATTTTACAATGCAGGGAAAATAACATTCTTTATCTGAAGAAGGTAAAACAGCTATTTAGGTTATTTTAGGTGTCAACCCCTCATTTAGGTTTTTTTAGGTGCAATGAAATTCACATATTCTGCTCCAGGAAGTGTGAAACGAACAAATATATCAAAATTTGTGAATTAAATAGCGAGGAAAAAAATAGGCTAAAACCTAAAAATCCGGGCCCTGGTAATGACACTGTTTATAGAAGTTCTGTTCAAAGTCAGGATTATATTTTTGAATGGAAAAAGCACCTGACATACGCCTTCTTGTTGAGCTCGAACAGTTGAATACTGCTCTGCAAGCAGAAATCTGGAACTCAGTTAACAGTAAACGCCACGATGTTCCATAGTACCACGTCCCTGGAACTGTCCCTCGTAGTACCAAATCCACGTTGATGTGCATCACTCTTTCTAGTGTAGCTAGATTATCCCTCGATTGGTGTTCCTAGGTAATGTCTAAGGCGTGTGTCATGATGGGGTCTGTTTGTACGTAGGCATTTTTCTCTTAGCGGCATGTGAGTTATTAGGAAGGCTCTGTCATCTGTTGAATATATTTGGAAGCTGGGAAAGGTTGGATAATCAGAGTATCTAGCAGGGAATAGTATTCTTCCGTGATCAGAGGAACTGTATACTCTCTGGCTTGACAGGTAAGTTAATAATCAAACATGGCTGCATGCAATGCCATTACTAAGGATAAAAATCACATCTATATATATAAAGCAGAATGTCTGTCTGTCTGTCTGTCTGTCTGTCTGTCTGTCTCTTATACAAATCCATACCGTTCCACCAATTTGAATCAAATTTTGTATACTTAACTTTTAGGACCCCGCGGGTAACCCCATCTACAAGAAATTTTAACATCCCTCTCCATTCCCTAGATTTAGGCCTTTTGGTACATTATCATACGCGAATATAGGCGAAATATTCAATTTGCCGTACAAGGAAGAGACAAAGCCAATTTTGAGAACAAAACTCGGTAAGGCCCTAAGGGCCCCGCAAACCATGTTTTAAGGGCCTAAAACCAACCGTTTTGGATATATTGGCATCACACTTCCCCGCTCTAGGAAATGGATGAAGAAACGACCAGCGGTAACCGTGGCAACGTCAGCTCAAGGATTCTGCAGTAGAATACAGGCCTGGTGTTCGAAGTAGGCACGTGCGTAAATGTAGGCTAAGCGAAGGAGAGATTCTGCTACACATATGACTGTCTCAGAAAAAGGACTATGGGGTAGCCACCCTCAGGGGTTGTGGTTGGGAGGTGGCATGTATAAAAATTATCGAAAAATATATACACATTTCAAAAAAATTAGGGGAACATGTTTTGTAACTTCTGGTATATGAACGTTAATTTGGTAGATGGGGTTCCAATGGTCGTACAGCATACCTTGAGATCTTAGCTACTCAGGGTATGTCAAATCGAAGTTATACTCCATCTGTAGGTGTAGCCATGCATTAAATCGTCAGGTGATCGTTCAAAACAAAGTGAATAGCGATACGTCCCTGTGCCGTTGTTAGGTACAGACTACTGCGGTCATTTGAGCACGTTGTACGTCAACCGGCACATCCCATGACATCTTGACGACGTTCAAGTCGCAAGGGCCGTCACTTTGATCCAGGGAGGATGGACTTTTCGTCGTGATGCTGTGGATCTTAGTATCTCTCCGTCAGTTATTCACCGCTCGTGGAATCGCTACAGTGAGACAGGCCAGTTCACAAGGAGGGTTGGACAAGGTCATGGACGCAGGACAACCCCACAGGATGACCGATATCTGACCATTTGTGCGTTGCGGCGTCGTTCAGAAACTGCCAGAGAACTGAAACAAGACCTCAGGAGGGTCACTGGAGTCACGATGTCCGACCAGACAGTAAGGAACGGGTTAAGAGAAGTGTGCTTACGACCCAGGCGTCCTGTTCGAGTGTCCCGTTTAACGCATCAACATCGCGCAGCTCGCCTTCTGTTTGCCCGTACCCACGTCAACTGACAACTTTGCCAATGAAGATCTGTGTTGTTCACAGACGAGTCCAGCATGTGTTGGTTGTTGCATACGGTGTTGGCCCTGAATTCGTACTCATGCACGACAATGCCAGGGTTCATGTAGCGCGCATCGCCAGAGCTGTCTTGCGAGAACTGGGCATTCAAGAGATGGAATGGCTAGCAGTGAGTCCCTACCTTAACCCCATCGAGCATGTGTGGGATAGGCTTGAAAGAAGTGTTTGTGCGCGTCCTGTTCCACCACAGACTCTCAAAGACCTCGAAAAGGCTCTCATTGAAGAATGGGACTTGATACCGCAACGTGACGTCCGTCGACTTATACGGAGCATGCCACGTAGGTGCCAAGCTGTGATAAATGCTCGTGAAGGACATACAGCATACTGAAGCTCTCCAGCTGTGATAAAAATCCACCCTGGAGGACTGTTATCACTTTGTTTTCGTCCCTATTTGGACATTTCCGTTTGTGTTTTGAAAATGAACGCGAATCCATCGATGTTCTTTTGCATACTTCAACGGTAAAAAATAAGGGTTTAGTTGGTAATATACCAGAATATTAGTTTTCTACAGTTTTCGACTACGCATATTTTGAGGTTAGACATATTCGCAATACGTATTTGAGCTTATACAAATGTACAATACATATTTACAAGGTATAGCCATACGAGTACTTAGCATTTAATAAAAGAATTAAAATACATTAAACATAATATTAGAAGATTTTACAAGAGTTAGGTTATGTGTAGGATGGCGTATATACGACAGTCCCATCCGATGGAAATTTACTTTTAAATGGTGTGAAAAACAGCTGTCACGGAGTAAGAAGATATATGGAAGATATGAGTTATATTTTACAATGTGGTCATCATCAGAGGGGCCCCTTTCAACAACAAGCATCATCATCAGAGATCACAAAATGATCATATCATACTTGTAAATTGCATCATGAGCAGATAATGCAGAATGAATCACTACACTAATTACAAAAGTTTACTGTCTAATATATATTTGGTGTGGTAAAATGTTCAGGACGATCATATCGTTATAGCGTGGAGATTCATTGAGCATTTTTAGGGTAGTTGCACATGTCATCCTGAAGGAGTTCGATTTTGATTCAGATGGAATGAACCTTTGAGCTTAAGTACAGGTATTTGTCCTTCATTCCTTGATTATGGTACAAATTAAGTGTTCGTGACCTCAGAGGATGACTTACTTGTGAAGTGTGAGCCATACCTCCCATAGATCATCTTCCTATTTAAAGACAGTTGTTTTTCATGATCGATATTCCATCGTTCTCCTGTGGACAAGGTTTTTCTTTAGCAGCTGATATTGTGCATACGAACTAGGTGTTTGGTGGCGTTTTCAGCGGGGATCGAACCCGCCAGCCTAGGCTCAAAACGTCAGCACTCTCCGCCATAGCCACTCAGCCCAGCATGAGAGTTAAATTACCATAATTCAAAGATTATACGATAAAGGATATATTTGAGAAGTATGGAAATTAGAACTATCAAAACCAGCCACAGCTAAATCACGTAGCTATTATTATAGATCTAGGCGTAATGTCCTCATGCAATTACGAAGCAACTGCATACAGTGACATGCATATTAGTCTAATCTAATCCTTGGATATGCCAATTAATCGAATGGGCATAAGCACATAATCTGACGATCAATTAATTTGGCTCACTGGATATTACTGAAGCCAGTTTGAGAAGGTCTGCACACTTTGATCCCGAAATTACAATTAACAGCTCCGACGCTATCAAGAACCAAACCCGTCACATTCCATGAAGCAGCATGAAAATAATCGTCTCGTAGTCTTCAGGGTTTCAATTTACAGCCCTATAGTACGATGTGGAAAATCATGCCACTGGAAACCCACTGTTTTAGACCCTCATCATAAGTACGGCAAGAGAAGTTGTTTTAAGACTGTTTGAGTAACACCTCATAAGAATCATTCACTTCCTAAGACAAAAGATAAAGACTAGCTGAATAGCGCAGTTTATTAGGCGTTCGCCATCTATATTCAAGGCTGGGAGATAGAATTTCGGCGCAGTCAACATTTCAGCGTGCTTAAAATAACGTGATTGACATTTTCAGTGTTTAATTTTCAATGGAAGTTTTCATATCTGCAGCTGTTTTAAAATATGGATGGTATTTACAATGACGTAGATGATGTATAATAATAATAGTGATAATAATAATAGTGATAATAATAATAATAATAACAATACTAATAATAAAAGCAAATTCAGTGCTCAATTTTACATCCCTCTGTGAAAAGATCTTCGTGCTCAGTCAAATCGAGCGACAAACCATATTCTTTGATTAATGCTCATGCACCCATAAACAGTGACAATAAGAACAATCCTCAGAAAGTCGAAGACATCTGGGAAATGAGGAAACCATCAGCAGCATCCGTAAACATTATGTGAAGATCTTGCAATGTGATTTTGATGCACAGATTGGTGAAGAAAGGAAGTATACATGGATCGTAGGCCATCATCCAACATATCGGAGGACAAATAAGAATGGTGAGCACCTAATAGATTGCTGTAATTTGTGACTCATGTCTTCATATTTCTCTTGGCCTCCACACATGAAGAAAACATGGAAACCAAATCCCTTATTAGGGGAATTCCAAATCGACCATGTAGCAGTCTCCAAACAAAACATATGTGAAATCCAAAATGTCAAAGTACGTAAGGGAGTGGTTGATTCTGAACACTACCTAACCCAAGTCAAAGTGAAATTCCAACCTAACAGATCCATAGATTCATAGATTACCAAGAGTGGATACTGAATACCTTAAACAAAACTCGAATGCATTTCTTCAGGGCATAAAAGAACAAGCTCCCAAGGATTGGCCTGACTTGCGATATGCAATTCTAACATCAGCACAGCCACAAAGGAAACGAAAACACAGATGATGGAATAGAGGCTGTGATGAAGCAATTGAAGACAGAATCAAAGCCTGGAAAAAATGGAACGGACACCAGACGACTGAACGATGGGAGGCATTCATTAAGACTCAGAAACTGACAGCCAAGATAATTCGCACGGAAAAGCGTGCATACGACAGGACCACACTCATAGACATAGATCAGGATTTCATAAAAAATCACTGTAGACATTTCTACAAGATATTCCATGAGAGTCTATCCAGTTATCAGCCTCCAAGCATATGTATCCGTAGATCAGATGGCACACTAGTGACAAACACCAAAGAAAACTGCAAGATCCTAGCAAATTACTTCCAAGACCTACTCAGTTGTGAACCACCAAAGGAGAAATTGCACTTTTAAAAGCCCACGCCAAGCCCAGATTCACAACTACCGACAATGGAAGAAACAGCAGAGATTCATTCGATTAGGGGCACACAGCAGAAAACATAAAGGTCCAATAATACTGCCTTGAGGAATTCCCCTCTTAATTATTACAGGGACAGATAAAGCTTCGCCTACTCTAATTTTTTGAGTTCTGTTTTCTAGAAACATAGCCACTCATTCAGTCACTCTTTTGTTAAGTTCACTTGAACTCATTTTTGTCAATAGTCTCCCATGATCTACCCTATGAAATGCCTTAGATAAGTCAATCACGATACAGTCCAATTGACCTCTTGAATCCAGGATATCTGCTGTATCTTGCTATCTACAAGTTGAGCTTCAGTGGAATAAGCTTTCCTAAACCCAAACTACCTTCTATCAAACGAGTTTCTATTTTCGCAAACATGTCTAATATAACCAGAAAGAATGCTTTCCCAAAGCGGTACATACAGTGCATGTCAAACTGACTGGCCTGTAATTTTCAGCTTTATGTCTATCACCCTTTCGTTTATACACAGGGGCTACTATAGCAATTCTCCATTCATTTGACATAGCTCCTTCATACAAACAATAATCAGATAATTACTCCAGATATGGTACTATATCCCAACCCATTGTCTTTAGTATATCCCCCGAAACCTTATCAATTCCAGCTGCTTTTCTAGTTTTCAACTTTTGTATCTTACTGTGTCATTTTTGTCATAGGTAAATTTTAATACTTCTTTAGTATTAATCACCTCCTCTATCTGGACATTATCCTTGTAATCAACAATCTTTACATACTGCTGGCTGCATACTTCTGCCTTTTGAAGATCCTCGCCTACACACTCCCCTTGTTCATTAACGATTCCTGGAATGCCCTTCTTGGAACCTGTTTCTTCCTTAAAGTACCTATACATACCCTTCCATTGTTTCACTAAAATTTGTATGACCACCAATTATGCTTGCCATCATGTTATACTTATTACTTAACTGACTTCTTTGCTAGATTCAATTTCCTAGTAAGTTCCTTCAATTTCTCCTTACTTCCATAACCATTTCTAACTCTATTTCATTCCAACCTGCACCTCCTTTTTAGTTTCTTTACTTCTGTTATAATATAGTGAATCTTTACCATTCCTTAGCACCTTTAAAGGTACAAACCTGTTTTCACATTCCTCATCAATTGCTTTAAACCCATCCCAGAGTCTGTTTACATTTTTATTTACTGATTTCCACCGATCATAGTTACTTTTTATAAACTGCCTCATGCCTGCTTTATCAGCCATATGGTACTGCCTATTAGTCCCACTTTTATGACCTTCCTTTCCATTACATTTATTTTTAACTACGATAAAAACAGCTTCATGATCACTAATGCCATCTATTACTTCGGTTTCTCTATAGAGCTCATCTGGTTTTACCAGCACCACATCCAGAATATGCTTCCCTCTAGTTGGTTCCATCACTTTCTGAATCAGATGCCCTTCCCATGTTAACTTATTTGCCATTTGTTGGTCATGCTTCCTGTAATGTGGTGGAACCAGATCGTGTACTGCGGTGACGATTTGATTAGAGGAATTCATAGTGTGAGAAGGTAAGAATTAACCATTCTGTGGAGAAAGTTTAATGCGTGCAGTGTACAGTGGTCTTACACTCAAAGCCATGAGAGTTTCTTATAATAAGGTGTTACGTGAGTCTCGTAAGAGTATAAAAATACAGTAAATGTAATGCTGAAATTTAAAGTCCGATCTAGTTACTTATTTCTGTCTTGAGTGTCACATTTTTGCATTCTTGCATTCTTGTAATTTCGCCGTTCGTCAGTCCGCTCCAGCATTTCCGGAGTTGTGCTAATCTGCATTTCACGCCCTCCTTACTTCTGATCTGATCTGAGATCTACCTTTCATCTTGTACTCCTCGCAGGATCCTGTAGTTGAGTATCTTTAAACAATAAACAGCAATCATCATCTTTATCAACAGCAACAACTTCTATATTTCCTAATCTGATATTTCCTGCATCATCTAACAGTGTCTTCGTTCGACTGTTTTCTACAGATTTTGTTTTGGATTAATTGTTGTTCATCTCGCTTTTCCGTGTGCCAGACTCAGACTAATACAGTCATGATGATCGCCAGCCATCGATAGATGAGAACACCTTTTCCAAGACTGTGTCCATGCCATTCAGCAATTTCTTTAGATCTTCTATAAACTGAGATAAAATAACGCCATCCTCAGCAAATCTCAGTTTTCGTTTTATTTTCTACCTGTTCTACGTAAATACTAAAATGAAGAGGGGACAAATTGCAGTCCTGCCTCACTCCTTTCCGAATTGCAGCTTCTTTTTCCTAGCCCTCGATTCTTATCACTGCAGAATGAGTTTCATATACTGTAGATGGCAGATAACCCTTCTTTCTCCGTATTTTGATCCCGATCACCTTCATAATCTCAAGTAGCTTTGGCCAATCAATGTTAATGAATGCCTTTTTTAGATCTTGTGACTCTCATATTCAACGTTTCTTGCCATTCTTATGTAAATAAACAATAAGTGTTAAAAATTTTTTTGCAAGCCTGAGTTACTAAAGTAATGGCGGGGTAGTTTTCACACCTGTCAGCACCTGCACTTCTCCTGTCTCATTTATCTTATACACTGTCGAATTCGCCTGTATTCTTTTCTGGTCGCCTCATTTTTGCATTCTTCCACTTCCGCCGTTCTTCAGTCTGCTCTAGCATCTCCTGAGTTATCCATTGATTCTGACTTGATCTTGCCCTTCTTTCTAAATTTTCCTCAACAGCAGTACTCATCTAATTCTTTTGAACTACCCACTTTTCATCTGTTGGGTTTGTTTCAGCCGTTTTATTTAGTCTCTGCGCAGCATGTTCCTTGAAGCAATCCCTCGCTCTCTTTTACTTCAGCTTGTCTACATCCCATCTTGTATTCTCTTCTTCAATTTTGTGAATTTCAGACGGCATTTCATGACCTCCAAACTGTGGTCGGAGTCCACGCCTGCTTCTGGGAAGTTCATGCAATCTAACACCTGGTTTCTGAATCTCTGCCTAACCAAAATGCCGTCTATTGGATATTTTCTAGTGTTTCCAAGTCTTGTCCACATATACAGTTGTTTGTGGGTTTTCGAATCAAGTATTACAAGGACTAAACTAAATCATGATCGTGCTGAATTCTACCATCCGATTTCCTCTTTCATCCTTTGTCCTAGTCTATATTCTCCTACTCCATTACCTTCTCGTCCTTGGCCTACCACTGCAATCCAGTCTCCAATCACAATTAGCTTCTAATCTTCTTTTACATATTGTATTACGTCTTCTATCTCGTACTATATTATTTCTGTTTATTCATATTCAGCTTAACTAGCAGGCATATAGTGGCCACTGGCATGGTGTCCGTCTTAACGATGGCGACGACGACGATGACAAAAATCCTTTCGCTATGCTCTGTCTTGACAACAATAATCCGTTCGCTAACTTACCCGTTGCCCTATTATCGTATTATTAAATCTACACCTGAATTTCTTCTATTTGAATATATGTTCATAATTATGTAGTCGCCTGACCAGAAATACTCTTTCTGCCAACGTACAGCACTTACCTTATACCTACTACAGTACATCTAACTTTAGTCTATTTATTTCCTTTTTCAGATTCCCTAACCTAAAACAAATATTCAAACTTCTCACATTTCACGCTCCGACTCGCAGAATATCAGTATTGGTGTTCCAGATGATTTCCCTCTCTCGTGCAATTCTCTCCCGAAGGTCCGAATAGGGGACTACTTTACCTCCGGAATATTTTATCGGGGAGGAAGCCATAGTCAGTACTTCATTCATTCATATAGATAAAGCTGCTTGTCCTCGAGAGTTACGGCCGTAGTTTCCCGTTTCTTTCAGTCGTGTAGCAGTATCAACATACCTTAGCTACGTTAAGTATTCTTTCAAGGCCACGCAAGTCAATCCTTCAGACTACTGTCCTTGCAGCTTCCGAAAGACTGCTACCCTTTTCTTTCGATGAACCATTCGTCTGGTCTTTTGACAGGTACCCGTCCGATTGGGAAGCACATCGGAAATATCATACAATACAATTCTTTCCTCCGAACAAAGATCTGTTCTTTCATTTTTGGAATCTGCTCTCCCAATCGTTAAGCTACATACTATAAGTTTGCTTCGCCTGTGACAACTATGCGATTGTGCTGCGTGTTCTGCTGGGTGGTAGTGGAAGAGGAAGTAGCTGCTGTGCTTCTACATGCTCCTTCACGATGTATGACGTTGACTCGCGAGCCCTGTGCACCTCGTGTGAATTAATGGTGCTATATCCCTTAAATATTTTACTCATACAATGCACTCTTGTACATCTAACTGTTTAGACAAAAATAACACGGTTATAATATGCAGTTTTCTTTAAGATTGCTACTGGAAACTGACAATCTATTTGTGTTACCCCTAGAGGATGTTGCTCATTTGTACTTGTGCAGTAATTATTATTATTATTATTATTATTATTATTATTATTATTATTATTAACACACATACATACATTGTCATTATAGACCGTTATGTCTTTCAGCTTTCAGTCTGAAAGCCTCTGTGAATTTAATAAACGTCACCACAATCCTCTATTTGTAACTAGTGCTCTGGCCTCATTTAGTTCTATACCTCTTTAAATCGTTAGAAACTGAGTCTCACCATCGTCGTCTCGGTCTCCCTCTACTCCTCTTACCCTCAGTAAGAGTCCATTATTCTCCTAGGTAACCTCTCCTCCTCCATTCGTCCCACATGACCTCACCAAGGAAGCCGGTTTATGCGTACAGCTTCATCCATCGAGTTTATTCCTAACTTAGCCTTTATCTCCTCGTTCCGAGTACCCTCCTGCCATTGTTCCCACCTGTTTGTACCAGCAATTATTCTCGCTATTTTCATGTCTGTTATTTCTAACTTATGAATCAGATATCCTGAGTCAACCCAGCTTTCGCTCCCGTAAAGCAAAGTTGGTCTGAAAACAGACCGATATATAGTTTCGTCCGGGAGCTGACTTCCTTCTTACAGAACACTGTTGCTCGTAACTGCGAGCTCACTCCATTAGCTGTACTACACCTTGATTCAGTCTCACTATATGACCATCCTAGGAGAACACACAACCTAAATACTTAAAATTTTCTACCTGTTCCAGCTTTGTATCACCAATCTGACATTCAATTCTGTTGAATTTCTTACCTACTGACATCAATTTAGTCTTCGAGAGGCTAATTTTCATACCATACTCATTGCACCTATTTTCAAGTTCCAAGATATTAGACTGCAGGCTTTCGGCACAATCTGCCATTAAGACCAAGCCGTCAGCATAGGTCAGACTGCTTACTACATTTCCACCTAACTGAACCCCTCCCTGGCACTTTATACCTTTCAGCAGATGATCCATCTAAACTACGAACAACAAAGCCTTGTCTAACCCCTGTAAGTACCCTGAACCAAGAACTCATTCTACCATCAATTCTCACTGCAGCCTAATTGTCGTCAACATAAATGCATTTGACTGATTTTAATAGCCTGCCTTTAATTCCATAGTCCCTCAGTATGGCGAACAACATTTTCCTCGGTACCCTGCGATACGCTTTATCTAAATCTACGAAACATAAACACAGCTGACTATTCCTCTCGTAACATTTTTCAGTTACCTGGCGCAAACTGAAAATCTGATCCTGACAGTCCCTCTGTGGTCTGAAACCACACTGGTTTTCGTCCAACTTTCTCAAAACCACTGTTCGACACTCCCATCGAAGATGCCAGTGAATAGTTTGCGTGGTATACTGATTGAGATACCTGGACATGTGTATTCCAACATTCGCATTGAATTGCGCATAGGAAGAATTTTGCCGCACGGTGAAAGTCTATGTGTAGAAAGCTGTCTGGCCCTACTTAATCTTGTATATTTACATTTGTTCACATACAAAGTTACTTTATTTCCATCACATCATACTGCCACACTGTTCAGATCTGCTTAAAGTGATTTAACGACTTCGTCATTCCTTATGGCTCCGTAAATTATAGAATATTTTGCATACTGCACCATAGTGGACGTCACACATCTGGAAAGTCGAGGGTAAAATCCATGTACAACAAAGACCTAATCACCGACCTGTGTGATACTCCCGAGGTTAGCACTGTGGTCGGTGAGCTGGCCCCGCCGAACACGACACACTGCGTTCGACTCACCAGGATAGACTTCAGTCACGTTGTCAGCGTGCCTTCAATGCCTGATTTGCGAAGTTTTAACAAGTCTTTGATTAATTACTCTGTCCGAAGCCTTGTTCAAGTCGATAGCAACGTAATCTACTTGGGAGACATTAGTTTGTTCTGAAGAGTTGTGCCAATTATCAACCACCTTTGTTAAGAGTTGTAAAGGATTTCCCCGAAACGAAGCCATGTTATAGGGCGGTAGTTAGTTGTCCATGTCTTCCTTGTTCCCATATTTGAACAGAGGAACAACGTTAGTGTTTCCATTCCTATAGGCCCGGTTTCTTCAACGAATGTTAAGTGTTAGCACTGTGGTTAAGGAGACTTAACACATCATTTAAATTGTTAACTCTAACATATTGTTAATACTTGTGTTAAATTAACATGGCAGCAGCCCTGTGTCAAACCTCTTAACAGCCACAAAAATTTCAAAATTGAGGCATGTAGAAGACGTACGTTTGAAGCTTTACTGCTGTATGAAGACTATTTATAAACTGAAGAGACAAAGGACGACCCATACTAAGAAAAAAAAAACAAAAAACGACTTTTTCGTATTGTCAGAAGAAAGATTTCTACAAAGATATCTAATTACCAAAGCCATAATGAACAAGGTACTAGAAGAAATTGAAAATAGGTTAGAGTTTCCAACGGATTGAAGCTTACCAGTATCTCCAGCGCAGCAGCAGTTGCTCATAGTTTTTACAAGAAGAGGTCATACCCTGCGTCCAATCGATTTCAACGAGCTTAATGTACCTGTTGGGGACACTCAGCAGTAACTCGTGTATAAGGGATTAGGCAATAGGTCAATACGCTTTCTTTTTCGAAAAAATTGAGGACAAATGTCATGAGGCAGGATCCGCTTCAGACCAAGTGGAGGTGATAGAACACTAAAAGGCGAACACATTTTACTTAAACTTGTCAGGTCCGCAAAAAAATTCCAAAAAATGATGAATCCACCGATTCTAATGCAACGCGTCTGTACTTGAGAGTTGGAAGACACTGTAACGTACCGGTGGCTGAGTGGTCACCATACTTGTCTACGAACCGCGAAGACGTGAGTTCGAGTCCCGCAATAGATAAGTTTTTTAAAAAAAATTATTATTTGAGGGAACCTGAAGGTAAAAATGCGAATAAAAATATTAAGCAAACTGTAGTGAACTTGTCCGCCTCTGTGGTGTAGTGGTTAGTGTGATTAGCTGCCACCCCCGAAGGCCCGGGTTCAATTCCCGGCTCTACCACGAAATTTGAAAAGTGGTACGAGGGCCGGAACGGGGTCCACTCAGCCTCGGGAGGTCAACTGAGTAGAGGTGGGTTCGATTCTCACTTCTCCTACAGGCAAATGCCGGGATGGTACTTAACTTAAGGCCACGGTCGCTTCCTTCCCTCTTCCTTGTCTATACCTTCCAATCCTCCCATCAGCATAGCAGGTGAGGCCGCCTGGGCGAGGTACTGGTCATCCTTCCCAGTTGTATCCCCGACCCAGAGTCTGAAGCTCCCTCGCTGAGTCCGAGGGAAAAACCGACCCTGGAGGGTAAACAGATAAAGAATAAGATGAAGAAGAAGATGCAGGAATAATTGTGAGAACGTTTAGGCCTATATTAAATTCACGTGGAAAATAAAATTTACTGAATTTGCGTAATATTTTTGTTCCCATTTTTATCTTCACGGTCCCTCAAAAATTAATTTATTTTGTACAAAAATTATACCTACGACGAGACTCGAACTACGAGTTTTGCAGACAAGTACGGTGACCACTGGGCCACGACTCCGTTTGACTGGGATGGAACTCCAAGTGCTGTATATATGCGTTGCATTGGAATCGCGGATTTATCATTTTTTCAGAAAATATTAAGAAAATATTAGGTTGTGGACCTGACACGTTTAAGTAACATTGTTTGCCTTTTAGTGTTCTATCACCTCCACTTTGTCCGAAGCGGATCCTGTGTCATGACATCTGACCTCATTTTTTTCGAAAACGAAAGCGTAAGTTGTTATTTGTCTCGCATTCATCATCATAACGCTTTTGTTATCTCTTACTTGACATGTTTACGTCTTAGCGGGCTCCACTAACCATAACCTATAATAATGTCAACCATGTGTGACAAAATACTATTTCAACACACCAGTAGGAGCGCTTTTATGTAAAGAAACAAAAGACGCTCACTGCCAGACGCGTTCAGAAGTCTCACGGAAATGTGTTAATTTGTCTTTGTCAATTGTTTCATAACAAATGTCCGAAATGTGTTCGTGAAACAGGGTACTTTTAACCGAAGTGTTAAATTAATAACAATTGTTAGTTAAATTTTGTTAAGTAAAATTTAACACATAGTTGAAGAAACCGGGTTTTAGAGTTCCGGTGTTGGTGGACAGGTTGTACAGGGAACACAATGAGGGCGCCAGCGCGCCTGCATAAGAATCAGAGCAGGTATCAAGTCTGGGCCTGTCTCAGCATGGGGGCGGGTTCCCCGCAAGCTATCTCGAACTTCCTCTTCTGTTCTGAGTATAGGCTGGCTTGGGGAAACAATCACCGTCACAATCTACCCCTTCAAGAAGAATCACTCCCATCCCGCTCTGACACTGCAACGAAAAATATTACATTGAAATAGTAGATACTTAGGCCAAAGAAACACAATATTATACTCGGTTAAGTGGTAAACCAGGTATGCAATAGAGAAGTTACATGAGATAGCATCAAAGACAGGCCACCAAATATCGTATGAGAAGACTCGTATCACGGCTAATGGACAGCAGAATATCCAAAGATCGCTACTACAGACAAATTATGGAGTAATCACACAGGTCCCGTCCTTCAAACATCGAGGAGAAATCATTGTACCATCGGATTGGACAGGAAAGCTAATTTAGAAAGAGCCACCAAACTCCTGAAAGCATTCCAAATAACATGGAATCACCACAATAAAAGTAATGTCACGAAATGCAAAACTTTGGCATTAAGACTGTTGTTCTTTCGGAAGCATTGTATGTCTGAGAAGCACATCACCGGGCGAGTTGGGCGTGAGGTTAAGAGCGCGCAGCTGTGAGCTCGCATCCGGGAGATAGCGGGTTCTAACCCCACTGTCGGCAGCCCTGAAGATGGTTTTCCGTGGTTTCCCATTTTCACATCAGGCTGTACCTTAATTAAGGCCACGGTCGATTCGTTCCCTTTCCTAGGCCTTCCCTGTTCCATCGTCGCTATAAGACCTATCTGTGTCGGTGCGACGTAAAGCAACTAGAAAAAAAAAAAAGACACATCTGTAGGAGGCCACTCTAAAATTGATGAAATTGAAAAACAATAACGAAACATTCTTAGGAAAATATAAGGCCCCGTTCATGTAAATGGTATATGGATCAAAAGAAAAACTGTAGATGGGTACAAAGCAATCGACAAGGTCATCACAACCGTACACAGGAGACGATTGAAATTCTATGGCCACATCTGTAGAATGGACGACATTAGATAAACAAAAAACTGCGTGGTATAATTAATTCAAAGGAGGTCAAAATCAGCTTATTGGAGGAAATCAAGCAGGACTTAAAAGAAATTAACATCACAGAAGATAACATTAGGAATCGCAAGGCTTTTGGAACTCTGGTTGCAATGCACACGTTTACGGAAAAGGCTAAAAGAACCAGAAGGAAACAATGGACGGAAGAACGCAAGAAACAGCATAGCGAGTTCATGAAGAGAATTTGGAAGGAGAAGAAGAAAGGAAAACCATCATCAAGCTAACACGTTCCAACGCGCTCTGTAAACGGGCATAAGGAAGAAAGTAGTTAAGTGATAAAGACATATTGAAGACTTGGTGATATATTTCACATGATCTAACATGAAATAATTTGCTTTACGTTAAGCTGAATATGACTAAATAAATTAAAACATTCTATTCACATTACATTTTCTCTCCATTTTAACATTAATGCTATCATAATGCAAAATAAACAACGGGATTATAAATTCCCCTTCCATCTCTTGTGATTATCAGAAATGTTTGGGGTAATAATAATCATAATACCTTCTTAAATGATGCCATCTAAGCAGCCTACATGCCTTCCAATCGATATTGTGCTGGGCACGGCACTGATCTTTCAACAAGCCGGCAGCGATGACAGTGCCGAAATTTTTGACCACGCATGAAGAATACACCACACCAAGCAAGATCATGAGTCGGACATACTATCTCTGATTCTCTCATAGTATAATGCTATTAGTTTTACTCCCCAATAAAATACTCTCCTTCTTTAAACGGTTTTCAGAGACTGCGAGATACCAGAATTTTGTCCCGTGGGAGTTCTTTTAGATGCCGGTAAATCTAACGATACGAAACTACCGTATTTGAACACGTTCAAATACCACCTGACTGGGCCAGGAACAGAGCCGCCAACTTTGGCTCCTCTACCTTCTGAACCACTCAATGCGGCAGCCATCCAGCTGAAACCAAAACATACAGTACGATATAGGGCAGTTTTTATTAAACTAAAATAATTAAGGAGGATCATGAAGTGTTTTGGCTAGAAATGGTTAATTGTAGGAATTTATTTGGAACTGTGTCCGTATCCTGCTTGTTAACTAAGTTAGGGACGAACAAATATGTCACATTGATAATACATGTTTTCTCTATAGACTTCAGTAACATGGCTATAGTTCTCTTCCTTCCGATAAAATTACTAGACAAATGTGGCTCACTTTCTGCTCGTAAATACGAAGTTCGCAGATTGACTTGATCGCTCGTCGAGAGCTTAACAGCGTCACGCGTATTTTATGGGCCTCTGGAAATGTTTCTCCTCAATCCATAACGGGATTGCCCATCGAAAGTGGTGATAAAATCAGGAATGGGCTGAAGCGTATTTTACGATGGAGATAGATGAGTTACCAACTGCAAGCCTAGAGAGAGGGAAGATCTGTAGTAATTAAGTCTTTTGTTTACTCTTCTCTTCAACTTGAATTGTAGATCTCGAATTGCTCATAAACGCGAGCATTTCGGGCTTTCGCATTCTTTTCTCAGCACTCGATGGAAGTTTTAATAATAAAGGATAGTGAAATTAGATTCTGAAGGGTGAATTCTCGGGGAACGAAAACAACTCGTAAAATAGTTTGAGAAGAAGAATAGCATTGTTTACGTAGTATACTTCACCAAATGTTACCAACAAGGGGCACTAATATCGAAATGATCGATCCTACGATTGAAGATAAGATTCGTTTAGAAGTCAAAATTTTTAATGTTAAAATAATAGCGTGGATTTTTGTTAATCACTTCGTAACGTAGGTTCCAAGGTATAAGTCTTTTTCACTCTGTTGTGTTTCTGTCTAGCGATAGTTTATTTTTACTATTATTTAATCTTATCACCTAGCCAAAGTACTTCGGTAATCCGTCGTTTCCTTCTGCTGCTTTTCCGGCTTGCTGCTCGGAAAGATCTTAATTGGGATAATCACTTACACAATGTTGTAAATGTGAAGAAGAGGCTATATAAGTCACTGGTAAGACAGAGTATGGTTCTAGTGTATGGGAGCCTTACGAGGATTACTTGATTATAGAATTGAAAAATATCCAAAGAAAAGTTGCACGATTTGTTCTGGATGATTTCGACAAAAGAGTATTGTTGTCCGCCTCTGTATGATTAGCTGCCATCCCCGGAGGCCCGGGTTCGCTTCCCGGCTCTGCCACTAAATTTGAAAAATGGTACGAGTGCTGGAACGGGGTCCACTCAGCCTCGGGAGGTCAACTGAGTAGAGGTGGGTTCGATTCCCACTTCAGCCATCCTAGTTTTCCATGGTTTCCCCACTTCTTCTCCAGGCAAATGCCGGGATGGTACCTAACTTAAGTCCACGGCCGCTTCCTTCCCTTTTCCTTGTCTATCCCTTCCAATCTTCCCATCCCCCCGCAGGGCCCCTGTTCAGCATAGCACGTGAGGCCGTCTGGGCGAGGTACTGGTCATCCTTCCCAGTTGTATCCCCGACCCAGAGCCTGAAGCTCCAGGACACTGCCCTTGAGGCGGCAGAGGTGGGATCCCTCGCTGAGTCCGAGGGAAAAGCCAACCCTGGAGGGTAAGCAGATTAAGAAAGACAGACTTAAACGGTGTTGTAAATGTGAAGAAGAAGCTATATGTCACTGGTAAGACAGAGTATGGTTCCAGTATATGGGGGCCTTACGAGGATTACTTGATTAGAGAATTTAAAAATCTCCAAAGAAAAGTAGCACGATGTTCTGGGTGATTTCCACAAAATAATATAATTACGAAAATATTGCAAATTTTGGGCTGGGAATAGTTTGCAGTAATGGAAAGAAATATACAACTAAATGCAGGTCAGTGGTGATTGATATAGATTGATTGTTTGCTGGGATGATGAATGGTACTTGTGTTCCACAAGGGGCTGCCTGGCTGAGGCGGTAAAGGCATGCTCGGTTCGCCCGGAAGGACATGGGTTCGAATCCCCGTCAGGAAGTCGTAAAATTTAAGAAACGAAATTTCCACTTCCGTCGGTGCACATAGCCCTGAGGTTCACTCAGCCTACACCAGAAATGAGTACCAGGTTAATTTCTGGGAGCTAAGGTGGCCGGATGTACACTGACTGACAGAGCAAATGCAACACCAAGAAGGAGTGGTCAGAACTTTATGCCAATTGCAGGGTAGACTGACGTCACTGAGGTATGCTCATGATGTGAAATGCGCCGCTGTGCTGCGCACGTAGCGAACGATAAATGGGACACGGCGTTGGCGAATGGCCCACTTCGTACCGTGATTTCTCAGCCGACAGTCATTGTAGAACGTGTTGTCGTGTGCCACAGGACACGTGTATAGCTAAGAATGTCAGGCCGCCGTCAACGGAGGCATTTCCAGCAGACAGACGACTTTACGAGGGGTATGGTGATCGGGCTGAGAAGGGCAGGTTGGTCGCTTCGTCAAATCGCAGCCGATACCCATAGGGATGTGTCCACGGTGCAGCGCCTGTGGCGAAGATGGTTGGCGCAGGGACATGTGGCACGTGCGAGGGGTCCAGGCGCAGCTTGAGTGACGTCAGCACGCGAGGATCGGCGCATCCGCCGCCAAGCGGTGGCAGCCCCGCACGCCACGTCAACCGCCATTCTTCAGCATGTGCAAGACACCCTGGCTGTTCCAATATCGACCAGAACAATTTCCCGTCGATTGGTTGAAGGAGGCCTGCACTCCCGGCGTCCGCTCAGAAGACTACCATTGACTCCACAGCATAGACGTGCACGCCTGGCATGGTGCCGGGCTAGAGCGACTTGGATGAGGGAATGGCGGAACGTCGTGTTCTCCGATGAGTCACGCTTCTGTTCTGTCAGTGATAGTCACCGCAGACGAGTGTGGCGTCGGCGTGGAGAAAGGTCAAATCCGGCAGTAACTGTGGAGCGCCCTACCGCTAGACAACGCGGCATCATGGTTTGGGGCGCTATTGCGTATGATTCCACGTCACCTCTAGTGCGTATTCAAGGCACGTTAAATGCCCACCGCTACGTGCAGCATGTGCTGCGGCCGGTGGCACTCCCGTACCTTCAGGGGCTGCCCAATGCTCTGTTTCAGCAGGATAATGCCCGCCCACACACTGCTCGCATCTCCCAACAGGCTCTACGAGGTGTACAGATGCTTCCGTGGCCAGCGTACTCTCCGGATCTCTCACCAATCGACCACGTGTGGGATCTCATTGGACGCCGTTTGCAAACTCTGCCCCAGCCTCGTACGGACGACCAACTGTGGCAAATGGTTGACAGAGAATGGAGAACCATCCCTCAGGACACCATCCGCACTCTTATTGACTCTGTACCTCGACGTGTTTCTGCGTGCATCGCCGCTCGCGGTGGTCCTACATCCTACTGAGTCGATGCCGTGCGCATTGTGTAACCTGCATATCGGTTTCAAATAAACATCAATTATTCGTCCGTGCCGTCTCTGTTTTTTCCCCAACTTTCATCCCTTTCGAACCACTCCTTCTTGGTGTTGCATTTGCTCTGTCAGTCAGTGTATATCTAACTACTCTATCCCATAAAGTGCCGAGGTTGCGGGTAGGGGAACGCGTTCCCTTCCACCCCTCCAAGGGTCTTCATGGCATGTACGGAGATGACTGCCTTTTTTGGTTTGCTTTTACTTCTGTTCCACATGTTGGACTTAGCCCAGCCCAGTGCCCTTCCTGACACCAATCTTGTGTGGAGGAATATATTTACTGTTGCATATTTCTGTGGTGCTAGGTGTGTGTGTGTCTGTGTGTGTAAATGAAGAGGCGTGTATCAAAACTAACGCAACAACCACTCCCGGAACTTGAGTGTTTCAGACGCAGCTAAAATCTCCGACGCGGTGGGAATTGAATCCGAGATACTCTGAACGGGAGGACAGTTCGATGACCATTCAGTCAGAAAGCCGGATAATTATATCACGTGTCGACAAAGTAAACGGCGCGTATGGCTATATACTGAAAGTGTAACCTCCTTGCTCCTTTATATTATTGAGGAATGACAAGAAGTTCACGTCCTCGAAGAAAGTAATTTGGCGAGGAAGGGGGTGAGGTATTTATGAGGTAGAGAAGATGGAAGAGTGACACCTAGCACAAGTAGGAAGAGTAAAAAATTCAATGGGGCCCCGGGAGTAAACCTCGTGAGCAAATATTTGCACATTAAAATTCTCTTTTACAGATAGTTTAGAGCGGTTGTGTTATATTTAGTATGTGAATCTGCGTGAAATTACAGGTGACTGGAGGGATCCAGAATACTGATCTGTCTGGTGGCCATGATTGTTAAAGCGCCGAGTTCATATGGTCTGACATCGTGGTTAGCCGGTTCGAGTCCCGTAGATGGAAAAAGTCATCAGAATGTTGGCCGGCAGGCTAGGAAAGGTGGTGTTATGCCATTTCTAATCACTAGATTGTTCATCTCCATTGCTAAATGGTTAGCGTACTGGCCTTTGGTCACAGGGGTCCCGGGTTCGATTCCCGGCAGGGTTGGGAATTTTAACCATCATTGGTTAATTTCGCTGGCACGAGGGCTGGGTGTGTGTGTGTGTGTCATCTTCATGATATCATCCTCATCACGACGCGCAGGTCGTCTTCGGTAGTCAGATCAAAAGACCTGCACCTGGCGAGTCGAACATGTCTTCGGTCACTCCCAGCACTAAAAGCCATACGCCATTTCATTTCATCACTAGATTGTGTATTAAAAGCGTGGATTCAGCTCTGCAGTGTCCGTATGGAGTGAGAGCATATGATGCTGTTAATGGTGATTCGTCCACATACGGCGACACCCGTCATCCTATTATATATCACGCCGTTCACTTCATTAATTCGTCTGATGAGGTTGACGCCAAGTCGTAAAACTAGCTTCGAAAATTCAACTCGCTTCATACCCGACCTCGTAGAGAAGGGGTGAACACGCACACGCACACGCGCGCGCGATACAGAATACTGTAACAACTCTATACATAGCCTACAAACCCCCAACCCTCCCCCATGGCGCAACAGCCCCGAAGGACCATGACCTACCAAGCGAGCGCTGCTCAGCCCGAAGGTTTGCAGATTGCTAGTTGCTTTAAGTCGCACCGACACAGATAGGTCTTATGGCGACTATGGGACAGGAAAGGGCTAGGAGTGGGAAGGAAGCGGCCGTGGCCTTAATTGAGGTACAGCCCCAGCATTTGCCTGGTATGGAAATGGGAAACCACGGAAAACCATCTTCAGGGCTGCCGATAGTGGGGTTCGAACCTACTATCTCCCGAATACTGGATACTGGCCGCACTTAAGCGACTGCAGCTATCGAGCTCGGTGGTTTGCAGATTACGAGGTGTCGTGTGGTCAGCACGACGAATCCTCTCGGCCGTTATTCTTGGCTTTCTAGACCGGGGCCGCTATCTCACCGTCAGATAGCTCCTCAATTGTAATCACGTAGGCTGAGTGGACCTCGAAGCAGCCCTAACATGCATGTAAAAATCTCTGACCTGGCCGGGAATCGAATCTGGGGCCTCCGGGTAAGAGGTAGGCACGCTACCCCTACACCGCATTAATAGTCTACAGCCGTCATGAATTAAGGTGAATTAAAAAATTCAGAGCGAGAGATTGGCGGTGGTGTTTTAAGAGGAAGTACAACTAGGCAACCATCTTCTATATAACACTAATCAGAGAGAAGGAAAAGGAAGGGATGGGATGCCAAACAAAGGCAAGATCCACGAAGGGCATGAAAATGAAAGACTCCCTGGGCCTCCATCCGCAGTACTAACGGGGTCAGGAGTGAGAAGTGAGGAGCATGACACAAGTGGAAGGAATGACAGCACTCGGCAAAGGGCCCCGTGGTCGCCAATCCTTGCTCCCAAGTTGAGAGCCCATGGTGCCCCTATTTAGTCGTTTCTGACGACAGGCAGGTGATACCGTGGGTGTTACTCCACTGACCCCCACCCACAGGTGGATCAAAGCGAGTTATTCCTGGATTTGTAGCATTAGCGTGCATGGAGATGGGGATGCATGCAGATGTCTCGAGATCCTGATTAGTCTCTTCTGTGCTGTGAGGGCAGTGGTGTGGATGACACCTTTGTTGATTCGGAGTCTGTTGCAGAAGTCGACGAAGGAAGACGTAATTCTTACCCCGGCTCACTCACCTCGTTGAGGTTTTTGATATTAATTGTTCTTGAACATCGAGTAGGACTGCTCTTAAACACAAAATTTTGAAATTCATTAACTTTTCCCTGTTGTGCAGGAAGAAAATAACTTTTCCTGATTTATGGAGAAGCGAAAATGGATATTTATATTAACTCTCCAATATTTTGCTTGTAATAGCTTCTGTGAACTGATTTACAAGTAATGTTGCATTGGAATATAATAAATATTTACAGTGAGGAGTTGAGGATTGGGTAATATATACGAATTTATTCTTAAGTTTATTGAACATGGAATACCACATTAATTTAGCAGGTATCTTTCCAACCAGATGGCCGAGGTTTAAATCCTGGTGGATGCTAAGGTGGAGTTTTCACCTGATGAATTGCGCGCGTCGGGAAGGCCTTAAACGCTTGGCGAAAACAGGGAATGATCCAGATAGACTCCAGCTACCCCAGAAATAACTGGGACAAGCTTATGAAAATCTGCTCTTGGTACAGAAGTTGTATTTACTTTTATAAAGACATCAGTATATACAATTTCGAATATTTGTGGTAAAAATGGTCTTTCGATCATATACATGCTTCACATTAATTACCTCTTAGCGATGTTTCTTACCGTCATCTTGGGAGTCCGTAAATATCAGTACACTTACTTGCATTCACTCTTATGAACACCTACACGTACATTTCTTGGTAGATGTCACTTCAGCCAGTTGATAAAGAAAGACAAAGATGTCTCTAGCAAGATAAAGAACTCCAGTATTCACTCGTATGAGTGTGCTGAACGTTATCTCCAGCTTTTTGAATTAAAAAGAAAAAAAAATGGGTTTTAACGTAAACTGAGTATATTATGTCAGAAGTCAGTAAAATGTCTTATCCATTGATACCTTATTCATCGCTGAAGACTTTATAATACCGGGCGAGTTGGTCGTGCGGTTGGGACCGCGCAGCTGTGAACTTGCATCCGGGAGATGGTGGGTTCGAGCCTCACTGTCGGCAGCCCTGAAGATGGTTTTCCTTTGTTTTCCATTTTCACACCAGGAAAATGCTGGGGCTGTACCTTAATTAAGGCCACGGCCACTTCCTTCCCATTCCTATGCCTTTCCTATCCCATCGTCGCCATGAGATCCATCTGTGTCGGTGCGACGTAAAGCAAATTGTAAAAAAACAAAACAAAAATAACACCTTGATAATAGTTGTGAAGAAGGGATGTTAACAGTGGATATAATATAATATGCCGGTATGATGACCGTGTTGACCTCAGTGGATCTTGTTATCTGCCATAGTCACTGATCTCTATACCTGGATGGCTGGTAGCTTGGGTAGCACTAAGCCGAATAGAAGATGACTGGCTCAGTAAGATGGCAGTGAGCGCACGGTGCAGTAGACCACGAGGAGCGCGCTTGCTTTGTTTATGCTTAGTTCAGTGACGCCAGGCCTCTTGATTGTAGTTCCACGAGTGTTCTGTGCTTTGTTATTGCAAAGTAAATAGTAGTGTATTTTACGAATTTAGGTTCGTTGCCTTGTAGTATACTTGTGGATTAGAAGATTCAATTTAAATATGTATGTGTTTATCTGAGTCCGCCTCTGTGGTGTAGTGGTTAGCGTGATTAGCTGCCACCCCCGGAGGCCCGGGTTCGATTCCCGGCTCTGCCACGAAATTTCAAAAGTGGTATGAGGGCTGGAACGGGGTCCACTCAGCCTCGGGAGGTCAACTGAGTAGAGGTGGGTTCGATTCCCACCTCAGCCATCCTGGAAGTGGCTTTCCGTGGTTTCCCACTTCTCCTCCAGGCGAATGCCGGGATGGTACCTAACATAAGGCCACGGCCGCTTCCTTCCCTCTTCCTTGCCTATCCCTTCCAATCTTCCCATCCCTTCACAAGGCCCCTGTTCAGCATAGCAGGTGAGGCCGCCTGGGCGAGGTACTGGTCATTCTCCCCAGTTGTATCCCCGATCAAGAGTCTGAAGCTCCAGGACACTGCCCTTGAGGCGGTAGAGGTGGGATCCCTCGCTGTGTCCGAGGGAAAAAGCCGACAGATGATGATGATGTGTTTATCTGAAATATGAATGAAGAAACATTCTACGGGGTATTAACATACCGCAGTGTTCAGCTTATGGATGTACAAACAGAACCGATCAGTAGAAGGAGAAATCATTTCATCGGGGAGTTTTATACTGTACATAAGAATCTTCCTAGGGTAGTGTTTTGAGTTTTAGGTTTATTATATCTTATTTCGCATATTCCGGGAGCAAAATGGCAATTAATTTTTGTAGGTTTCCTTTCACGAGACCCGAACATCTAAGATCATCGATTAGGAGTATCAGGCGGGAGAATTGGGAGCGTTCTAAAACAGCTGTTCTCTGCTCGGATCACTTAGAGGAAGACTGTTTTGATAGAAATGGACAAACTGTACACCTTAGAAGTGATGTACAGCCAACTGTTTTCAATTTTACTGAACATTAACTGCAAGTAAAAATTTACTTATATTTTTTTTATTTCTCGTAATTAAACTGACGGTTTCGATGAAATAATTGACGTGACCTTATAACAATCTTAGAAAATGAAGTCTGGGGGAATTTTGGACCTTATTTACATCAGTAATAATTATGGGTGGGAGAAGGGAAAGTGTGGTGGGTGTTTGGGGCTATCCCATTATACAATTCGTGGTATTTGGGACTCTTAACTGGTGTTACTTATATCTGATGATGACTATCAATATCGCTTTGCTAGCTGAATTTAATTAAAGAGGTCTGTAATAGTAAATTAAGCTGCAGGTAATGTGATATATTAACAAGTTTTGAATATTTGCTGGTTTTATAAATGTGTACATTTGCTTCAATGATATTTTAATTTGATAATATGCGCGTTATTTCATGGAAACAGGAAACAGAAATTCATTATCAAGCACCGATTACGAATGTCGAATCTAGGCCTGTATAGTGAGCTACGTTTATAGGTACATCATTTTAAGAATGCATAATTTCATGGCATACATGTATACAATTTACAGCAATGTTTCCAGAAACTGGTTTTCACTTGTATTGTGTTACCGATCGCTAATTGCATGTATTCAGCACCTAAGTTAATATTTGTCGGCCGTTATTATACACTCATGTTTATTGCTATCCCGGAGATTTAGTGACCACGGAATGACGTGTCAGTGATCCCAATGTCCTTATGTTTTGAGTGAACATGTCTCTATATTTTTAATTATTCCAATGCGCCATTAATTGCGACTTAAAATTGACTATATTATCATTGCTTCCCCATAAGGAGAGCTCTAGGTTGGGTACGCCAACATGGCGAACCGCGCGCTCAACTTGGCGTACTTTCTCCTGCAGCGGAGACTTGCCATCAGCGATCCATGTATAGAGATCAGTGGCCATAGTTCTCGGCAGCACCAAACGTGTGTAAGCAGCAGTCTGGCGTGGGGATGAGATCTTACATCTTTTCATTATATTTTTCTCCCTTCAGCGAAAACACATTCAAAAGAAGCTTCCCAGACGAGCTGCGGTAAAATGAAACCATGGTTGAACGTGCCAGTCTTCTTGTCAGCTCTATTATCAAAACATTTACCTGCTTCGCTCGTTCCGGGTAACCTTACTTAACATAGAATCGAGCTATTGATGATTGTAAAACCTACTAGAAATTCTGTTTTGCTGCAAAACAACACTATTATCAGCCCTTCCTAACACATGCATGACAAGACCAATGTACCATTCATAGATAGATGGATATAGATAATGATGATGATGATGATGATGATGATGATTATATTGATTTTGTCCCACTAACTACTTTTATAGTTTTTGAGGTGGCGAGGTACCGACACTTTGTTTTAATATAGAAACTTACACAAATGTGCAGAAACGTTAATGCAAGTCTCCTCTCTTGTATTCGATCACGTTCTTCGTCCCAATGGTATTGCTGGCATATGTGCTCACACGAGGAAAAGACCATCTTCCGCTGCCATGCGAAAGTTAGGTTTTGAGCAAATGTTATGACAGAAATGATTAAGCACATGTCTCTGTGACTGTTTGGCGTTGTATCAAATTCGACAGACCATCGCTTCTGTGGCGTAGACGTCCAATTGTCCCCCTGGATTTTCTTGTCTCTTAAGTTCGTCGTGACTGCGTGTTGCCGCGCTAATTCGCACATCAGCCTGGAGGGAGTAGTTTTTGACACCCGTAGACATCTTTTCAGGAAAGTAGCTTTTACTTTCTCCAGGAATTGGAGGACTTTCCTTTTAAGATTTTTTAAAATTTAATTATTTATTTTACTTATTTATTTATCGTGTGGCTTTTAGTGTCGAAGGTGTCAGAGTACATGTTTGACTCGCTTGATTCAGCTGATTTGACCACCATGCGTGACCTGCGCATCTGGGTGTGAGCAGATGATGATGATGATGATGATGATGATGATGATGATGATGATGATGATGATGTTAATGAGGTTGGGAGGGGGTGAAACCCGATGTCTGCACACAACCTGCTCCTGTCGAATAACACCAAGGGGTTTTGCTCAGGCCTAATGCCCCTATCCGTGGGACGAATCACCCCCAACAGCGTCATGTGTCCTCACTCCATATGAATACTACGAAGAGGTTTGGAACTGAATCTAGGCGTTTGGCACGCAATCTAGTGATTAGAAATTGTATTATAACACCACCTCCCCACTATGCCGGCCAACATTCTGATGGTGATATTTGTTTCCGCCAACGGGACTCAACCGGTTAACCACAGTGTTAGACCATATAGACTTGACGCCACCAGGCAGACTCTTTTAACATAATTTCCATATTATTTGTAAGCCTTAAGTTACTGCAGGAATAATTTAGTTGCAAAGAGTTGTTTTGCTGTTTCCACTGATAATCTTTCAATGTAACTGAATGCGTTTATGGCTCTGATTGTTCCAACGGACTTCTCTTTTACCTGCCTGTACAGTACTGTTGTTCGTAAGGTGACTCGCAGGTACTATATTCCTAGTTTTTTGTTACGTTAACGGTTGTTGGCCGAAATACACTAGGTCTTCAGTTCCAGCCTACCAACTTCTCCAAACGTCGTTTGCGATAACCATTTCTCATTGTTTGAGAGTCAATTTTTCTCAGCTCAAGCTGTTAAGAGTGTCGAAACTTGATTGCAGTTCTTGGAGCAATTCTGAGCTGGAATCGAATCTGCCAGCATTATCTCAGAAAAGCAGCGCTCCACAATTATGAGATGCTCAGCCCGGCACTGTTCAGAAATGCGAGATCGGAGTCTTTGTAATGTCTTGCTGTCTTAATGGGACAAAATAATTAGGTTTTCAGGAGAAAGGGGATGAGATTGGACTCCTTCAAGAATGAAGATACAGCCGAATAATTTTAAGGGACATTAAAGACGAGAAAATGAACATTTTGGGCCTTGCCAACTTGGTTGAAATGGCGTATGGCTTTTAGTGCCGGGAGATCCCAGCACGGGTTCGGCTCGCCAGGTGCAGGTCTTTTGATTAGATGCCCGTAAGCGACCTGCGCGTCGCGATGAGGATGAAATGATGATGAAGACAACACATACACCCAACCCCCGTGCCAGGGAAATTAACCAATGATGGTTAAAATTCCCGACCCTGTCGGGAATCGAACCCGGGGCCCCTGTGACCAAAGGCCAGCACCCTAACCATTTAGCCATGGAGCCGGATGCTGTAGTGCGGAGAAAACGATATTATTGATCACAGGTGGTGGGAGTGGATAGATGAACGATAACAGCCAGGTACAAACAAGAGTGCAAGCCTTGTTAGATTCAGTCAGGTCCCCTTGGTCACAGTAAGGCAGCTATGGAGAAAAAATTGATACACATGGCACAGTACGTCAAAGTACATATACGTGTATATATAACTTGACATTTACCCGCTGCTTCCCACGCATTAAATTTCTTTCAGTTTGATATGAGTTTCAACTGGAGCGCACCATATGAACACCTTGGTACTTAGCGATCACCATGAAGAACTTTAACCCTACCCACACAGTAATTAAAATTGAGAGGATTTTTCCTCTGCCTGAAGTTTACAATCTGAATTTCCCCCCCGTTTTCCAACCTACCATTGTTTGCTGTCCATCTCACAACATTGTTGAGATCTTTTGTAATCGCTCACATTCCAGTAACTTAACACTTCGTCATCTGAGCGACAGCCCTACATGCAGATGATTGATTGATTGATTGATTGATTGATTGATTGATTGATTGATCATCTGCAAAAATCCTTACATATTCCATTTCTTTATTCACATTACAGTATAATATGAAAACATAAAGGTGTAATAATACTACCTTTCGGAAACCCTCACCTACTTTAATTCTCTTGAGTTTTGTTTTCGAGAACTTGAGCAACCCATTCAACCACACTTTTGTCCACACCAATAGTTCTCATTTTCATCAGCAGTCTGCCATGATCTACCCTGTCAAAAGCCTTGGATAAGTCAATAGCGGTACAGACCATTTGATCCCCCTCCTGAATCTAAAATATCTGCAATATGTTGCTGGAATTCTACATGTTGAGCCTTACTGGAATCACCATTCCGAAACCCGAACTTTTATATTTACTTTGCACTATGTTAAATGAGTCCTTAAAGATCTGAGAGCAGTTTACCTTAATTAAGCCCACGGCTACTACCTTCCCAACTTCCAAAGCTCGAAGTTCAAGGTTACAAGAATAATTCGCAAGGCATTTTGTTAAGATTTTATTCAGACGATGGGCATATTATGTGCAATAGAGACATTGAAAAAATCCTCTCTAGCAAGTTACTTCAATTCATAGAAACTCGAACGTAAAATATATTCCTGAATTGTATAAAAAGAGAACCATGATTTATTAATTTCCTTTTATTTTTACTTTGCACTATGCTAAACAGTAGTTCTTAAAGGTCTGAGCAGTTTATTAAACATCTAACCACTTATGAAATGGCTTGGTGAACCAGCCTTTTGTTGTCTATGACGAGGTACTTCGATTTGGATCAGTGCTGTTATTATTCCTGACTTCGATGTCATAAGTTTCTTTGTGTACCTTACGAACTGCGTTATAAACGTACATGTTGACAGCAGTCATGACAGACAACTCAATAAAGAGAGGCCTTCAATTTGCGGTCATTAAGATTTTATCAAAACACGCAATACATTTCTTGGTGAAATCCTGCTGAAGTTGCTCTGGAGCACGAATTCATATTGAATACTATGAATAATTACAAAACATGTATTTGAAAGGTGTTCTCGGTTATTGCTTTATTTAGCCATAGTACATTTTGTGCGCGTGTTGTTTTGTGGCTTTTTATAATTGTATGTTGCTAACAGATTAGCTCGTGAAAGTTACTTTCAGAGTTGTAAACAGAATTGTCATACCAACACTTGCCGGAGCAGGTGTATGAAACACCAAGGGCGGCAGTTGTCAGCGCATATTATTATTATTATTATTGTTATTATTATTATTATTATTATTATTATTATTATTATTATTATTATTATTATTACTGCTAATAAAACTCCATCCGTTTCATCACTTTAATTTATTTCTGGACGACCCAATAAATACACACACACACACACACACACACACACACACACACACACACACACACACACACACACACGCGCGCGCGCCTACAATTCTAATCAGTTATGAATGGCCACACTTATTAATTACAAGTCTGTTCACAAAACCCTCTTCCTTACGCCACAGTAGGTGGTCTGTCATGTGACTGTCTACCGCCCCCTTCCAGCCATCTTCCGTCTTTTGGTCGTCATCCGTCTTTTTCTGACTGTATTCCATGTTCTCCTGACCATCTTCTGTCTTCTCATGGTGGTCTTCCGACTTCATCTGACCGTTTTCCACCTTATTCTGATCGTTTTCATTCTTTTTCGGCTTTCTTTTGTCATCTTCTGGCCGTCTTTCATCTCCTTCATCCACCTCTCCCGGCTTTCTACAGTCCTCTTCTGGCTTTCTTCTATCTTCCTATAGCCTGCATCCAACTTCTCCAACGTCGTTTTTCTGGCCTTCTTCTGTCTTCTTTTGCCCTCTTTCATCTCCTTTCGACTGTCTTCCATCTTTTGATTTTCATCCATCTTCTCCTCCATATTTTTTGATTTTCTTCCATCTCCATCTTTTTTGACTTTCTTCCACCTTCTCCTCCATCTTCTTTTGATTTTCTTCCATTTTCTTCCATTTTCTCCCATTTTCTCCATATTCCCCATCTTCGTCATATCGAAGAGTGCATTTAACTGGGTCATCGTATTCATGCGGCCACTGGTCTCAACTGGCATGCAGTAATTAACACAAGATGAAAAATATTTAGATGAGTGTGCATTCACTATACACCGATGTTCTGGAATGTTCCCGATGGCCGTCGAAACCTGCAGTATCTGGTCCGCTGATTCACGCTGATTACAATGATGTATCACACATGGGTATATTCTAACTTCTGACACCAATTTGTTGCGTATAAAACTCCATCTGTTTCATCGCTTTAATTTAGTTCAGGATGACCCAATAAATGCACACACACACACACACACACACACACACATACACGCACACAATTCTAATTAGTTATGAGTGGCTACACTTACTAATTAAAAGTCTATTCACAAGCCCCTCTTCCTTACGGCACAGTAGGTTATCCAGCCTGTTGCTATACCTGCGGATGCTTAATCCTTACTTTCACTCCCCCAAGTCCAGTCATCTCATACAGCAAATGTGTGTAAACCGCTGGATCTGGACACAGTTTACGAGCCACTCGACACACGATGACTGTTCGTTGGTTCGACTCCACAGACAGCCCAGTAATTCAGTCACATGCAGTGAGCAATTAAGTGACTCAGCAATATTCAACAGCAGGACGATACTCACAACAGCGACCATTAACACAGGTCCATTTCCCTTCACACTCGCGATAGTGGCTTCCCTCGCTGGCTCACGTAGAAATACACGAACACAAGTACAGTTATCCGTGCCGTCGTCTCCAGTCCACCCACTCACTGGTCTCTCTGACACCACAACAACCGTTCCTCGGCCAGACCTCGGTGGGACACCAGCGACAGCCAACACCTCCGTCTCCCTCAACCCAGTCGCCGAACTCTAATACACAGAGTATCTCACCGACTTCACCACGGAGTCCAACGCTGACCGTGACTCCACCGCGGAGCCCAACTGTGACTGTCCGCGGCTAGCCTCCCTTTTTATAGCTCGGATGATTTCAGCCAGAATTTTCGCGAGGTGGCTAGAGGCAGAAAATTCCTGTTGAATCTCTAAGAAACTCACAAGTAAGCTGGTCGACGAGAACAATACACGGAAAGGCCGGCCCCACCCCACAAGCCAGCTGGGAGTTCCCAGGTCGTCTGAGTCATTAGCCCCTTCCTTGAAGTACCGAAAGGGGCTACCACGGGGCTGGCTCGTAACATTATTGTGAATTGTCCGCTTACGATCACACTACAGCTCCATTTCTCTCCTTTGTGTGGAGTTTTCTCTATGTGCAATACTCCTTCATGCGTTCGCTGGCCTGATTCCATTGTTTGTTTGTTTTTTGTCCAGGTTCTTTCGGTCTTCTTAGTTCTTCCGTAGGTTTGAAGCACTTCCAAATTTTTCACTGCGTTCTTAAGTTTATCTCTGTCTATCATTTGGACCTTCGATATGTTCAACCTTTCCATATCTTTCCGCTTTTCGTTAATCCATGCTGTAGTGTTCTTTTTCCAGAAGTAACCGTAATCGAATATCTGCCTGGTATGTCTACTTCCGTTCATTTTTTACATGTGTCCTAGAAGTGTCCTCCTTTTTATGGTCTCGGTGATTTCTCTCCACACTCTGGTCAACTTCGCTGTTGCTCCGAAGTTACCAGCGCTCATAATTTTTCTGAGGATTCTTTTCTAAGACCTGTGGTTTCAACTTTTAGTTCATAAACAGGCATTCAATGGCGTACAGGCATTATGTTTTAACCACGGTGTCGTGGTGTTTGGTATTCCAGGATATGCAAGTGTTATTGTAGATTGTTTTTTATTAACCAATAACCTCTCTCCATTTTTTTAGATCCGATCGTTCACTGCGGAAGATTATTATTCATTCCAGTTCATCGTCTGTGGACTGCATATTAGCCATTTTCATTTTCAGAATCTTGATGTTGTTCATCTTACGGCTTTGACATCCAGCCAGTATATCGTACGTCCATTGATCAGTGCCTTCTTTCACTGCCCATACTTACCGATAGTCCTAGTGCGAATTTTTCACTCTTGATGGGTTGGGCACTATAGATGGATTGGGTAGTCTAGTGAGCAAGGCTTTGGAAAAAAATTTGTAAGCAACTGGTATCAAGCTAATTCCTCTATAATTAATCATGTTTGTTTTGTCCCCTTTCTTGTGTAGTGGATGGATTAGCGCACATTTCCACTCTTCTGGGACTTCTTCAGTGATCCAGATGTTCTCAAGAATCGAGTGGATTTTCCGGGCTACGCTATCACATCCTGTCTTCAGCCTTTCGGCAATTATACCATCTTCTCCCGGGGCTTTGCTATTTTTGAGTCCATGGATTATTTCTTTGACTTCTTCCAGTGTTGGGGGTTCTGAATCTTGATTAGATAAGGGTTTTTTCAAAGGTGAGTTGTTCTTTAGGGGATTCACAGTTTCAATGATCCTGGAAATAAACTGCTAGAAGTTTGCAGTTCTCTTGATTATTCCAATGTCCCAGGTGCCTGATAATTTGATAATTCTTTTCTGAAAGTTTTATAGAAGTTTCGTGTATTGTTTTTTGTGAAATCTTGTTCAGTTTCTGCCAATCTGTAGTGATCGTATTTGCGTTTTTCAGACCTGATAATTGTTGATGTTTGTTTCTGTATTTTGGTGAATTCCTGCCAGGTTTGTTCAGTTTTATGAGAATTCCAATTCTGCCAGGTTTCATTACACCAACTATGTTTGCGTTTCCTGGGTGGTGTGCCAACATTTCGAGAAGCTTTCAAAAGTATTATGTCTCTGAGTTCTAACCAGTTCGAAGAATTGTGAGTAGGAATACTTTCAAGGAAAGTACTAGTGTTCTGTTTAAGAAATTCCAGATCGACACGCAGGATTTTTGTTATTCTGGGTTTGGACCTGTTTGGTTGAAATTTGACCTTGATTAAGGATAGATGGTGGTCAGAGTCAATGATACCTTTTTTTTAAACTTTATCATTCATCATTTCTTTTTGATTTTTCTTAGAAATAGCCACATGATCTAGTTTAAATTCTCCCAAGTGAAAGTTTGGGGATCTCCGCGTTGTTTTCTTGTGTGGAAGCGCCCGGAAATGTGTTGACATTAATTTGAGATCAAAATTTTTACAAAAATCAGTTAACCTTTCTCCATTTTTATTAGTTCTATTGTGCGCTGGGTATAGTCCTACAATGGTCCTGAATTTCTTTTCTCTACCAATTTGGGCATTGAAATCTCCTAATACAATTTCTATGTGATTATTTGGAATTGTGGCTGTAGTTTCTTCTAGCAGTTCCCAGAAGTTTTCCACCATTTGTGGATCTTTGCGCATTAAGTAATGTATAAGCATTGTTTTCTGATTTGATGGATAGTGTTGAAATTCTTTCAGAAGGCGAAGAAAAGTTAAGTACTGAGTTTACAATGTTTCTTCTTACGGCGATTCCTGTGCCAGATTGTAATGGTCTCTTATGAAGGGAGATTGCTGGCTTGCCTTTGTAAATTCTATAATTTCCTGAGTCAAAATGATTTTCATCCGTGTATCTGGTTTCCTGGAGTGCTAAAATTTGGATGTTTAAGGTATCTAACATGTCTGTTAATTGTTTTAATTTTCCAGTTTTCCGAAGTGTGTTGATGTTTAGACTACCAAAGAAAGAGATTTGGGAAGCTCCAATACATTCCCGCATGATGTTCTCGGTCCCCCAGAATCCGATGACCGAGAAAAACGAGTATGTCTACTAGGGCCTGGGGTAATTATATTGTAGGTTGATTCCATCATGCTATCAAGTTAAAAGTAGTGGGGACATCGATCTATGTCGGTGTCATGGTTACAACTGAAGTGGTGAGCTTCAGAGGTTGCTGAAGATGTTGGCGAGCTGTACCTGTTTTTGGTTCGCGAGAGGTATTTTATTTCCCTCAAACCCTCCGGATAAGTCCGGCGAGCCTCCCGATCCGCCACCTGGGACGCACCCGATAGGGGAACAGGCTGAAACCCCCACGGGATTATTATTATTATTATTATTATTATTATTATTATTATTATTATTAAAAATGTTGAATTTTACAGCGGTCGTACCCTCGTTCACTGGTTAATTAGCTTCCTCGGGAGATCCGTGGTGGTATCCGACTCATGATCACGGGCTCGATTCCAACCAACAACAAAAAAACACTAAACCTGAAAGATTGCATTTCATTTTAGCAGATCTACCAATAAGAAGAAAACTATTATTGCTCCTATAACAGCAGCCCTGTAGTGACTTCCTACAAGGATGTAGAAGTAAACGGGAGTGAAATACCAGCACTCTGTTATCCATACAATTAAGTCAGAAGTATGAGGTGAGGAAGTATATGATGGACCACGGTGAGTAATAATGCGTGGTTGATAGCAGTGGCGATTGACGGACCGAAGCCTAGCACACCTGTTCCCCCGGTCCCCGCTCCTTCCTATCCGATATACAGCAGCAAGCCGCGTGGGGCGAGTCTATGGGAGAGGTACGAGAATCTGGGCTGCAATATCAGTCTCCGATGCCTTGCTCTCAGAAATACGTGCGACGTTTTTTTCTCACTACTTTCAAGTTTTGTAAATGGAACAGTGTGTCAGATGTTTACATTATAATGTGCTTTTGACTTCCATCTTTCTCAGTTGAGGTTTGGGCTTCACTGATAGCCTTGGTAGCCCTCAGCATACGCCACTACTCGCCAGACATTTGAACTGCGAGCGTCTGAGAACTGCTATTCCCTAACAAAGCGTGTTAGCTATCAGATTGGACACAGTTTTCGTTCACTAAGTTGTGTTTAGGTAGATAGGATGCAATGGCAAGCCTCACAAATGACAAAATAACAAGTGGAACTGCTGTTTTCTATTAATTTAGTTTGTAAGCTGTGTTTATTGCCTTGCTTGTTTTGTGTACCCTCCACAGAATCTATAGCAAATGCGGTGAATTTTAATTTTAAATTACACTGATGAAATTATTCATTTTCCCGAAATTGCCTCAACAGAGCTGCTTCATTGATCGGCATTGTAGTGCGGTGCGAAATTTGGGGGAGAGTATTGGCCATGCTTACCAAGTACGGTAATATATAATGTGGCATATCAGAAGGATTTGTTTGCAGTGTGGTACGTACAAGTAATTGTAATCTTCCTTTCCTACACCAGTTGTGTATCATATGAGGGTGGACTTTCCTGTCGTTCAAAAAATATATACGGTAACTTACTTGGTTGTTCCAGAAGTCGTGGGTTCTTTGCCACATTGAATTACTGAGAACTGACTTCCGGAGGGGCCACATGTCGGTAGGCTTCTCAAACTATGGTGGAAATAAGCATCAGTGTAATTGCCGGGTAGCTACTGCCAGCCTCATCATATTATAACGTAAAATGCAGTAAAAGCCAGATCTTCCACTACCATACCAAGTTTATAGCCTGGCTATACTCTGAAGAGTTTTCCACGCTCACGGGGCCCTCAAGCGAAAGCGTCAAAAGCTTTTAAATTAGCGACAGTGTGGAGCATCATTGCTACCAACTTTAAAATTCCCAATTAATTGACTGTATAAAAGGTGATTGTATTTTTTTAAAGCGGTGCAACAGCGCATTAGGACGTTGGCTTGTCGAAACGACTGCTGTCCAGCCAGATGACCTATAGTGCTGCATGACCAGCGTGACAAAATGCTCAGCTGTGTTGTTTGGCTTTCTTGACCAGGTCTTCTGCTTATTATATCGGACAGATTCTCACTTGGTTTAACGAGTTCGAGTGAACCCTGTTCCACCCCACCCCCCTCAGTCCAGAATTACAATCTCCCCGGGAATCAAAGCCAGGGCCTTTGGGTAAGAGTTGGACACACCTACACCACGGGGCTAATAAAGGCTTCAAGCGTTTTTGTGTTAAAATAGTCCAGTGCGTAACCACACACACACACACACACACACACACACACACACACACACACACACACACTTTATATATAATATGTATTTGATGAGTCTTCAGCAAGAAGGCTCATTGGATCCTCAACTGTTCTACCATCAGCTATCGTAGGAAGTGTCACTGAAGAAATGTAGACCTACTAGGGAAATGAGTGAGGCAGTTTCTCGTTGCTTTCCTCACCGAGCCAGATGGAGCTGTTGCATATCAATCTGCCAGGCCCACTGATATATGTTTATATAGATCAGTAAGTTATATTACAGGACGTATGAATGCACGAAACTAAAACCGATCTTATACACTAAGTTTACATACACGAACTAAATAATTTTTCATATACGCGTTGTTTTTTCGAAAATTTATATCGGTTTGTGTATTGCACGATCTGTGTATAGTGTGGAATTTTTCTTTGCCTACAAATATTTTTAATTTGTAAAATTTGAGTGTTTATTCCTTGTGCTAACAAACTATTTGCTTCGTATCAGGAGAAACAGTTCTTTTATATTCAATCTTTTTTTCTTACTTTACCTCTGTTAATCAGATATACTTTTAGTAATCTTCATTATTTAAACAAATCGTGGTACTTAGGCAGAACCCGATATGTTAAAAAAAGCCACCGGATATTCGGTTTTAATGCCAATATGGTAGGTAGGTTTTGAGCGAAGAGTATGATGGCAAAGCTAGGCATGATTCTGGTGTCCGTAGAATACGCTGGTGCCCGTAGAATACGCTGTTCCCAGATTCCGATATGTTCAGTACAAATAGTAAGGCAACCGAGTATTTTGTTCCTTAACGATACTTTTCCTTTTTTTACAATCATAAATACATACCACTTCAGTTTAGAGATCATTCAAATACAATATGAATTTCAGCGAGGTCACCAACTTTTAAAAGCGCCTCCTGAATTATTATTATTATTATTATTATTATTATTATTATTATTATTATTATTATTATTTACAACTTACTTTACGTCGCACCGACAGAGATAGGTCTGATTGTGACGATGGGGTAGGAAAGGCCTAGGAGTGGGAATGAATCGCCCGTGGCCTTAATTAAGGTACAGCCCCAGCATTTGCCTGGTGTGAAAAAGGGAAACCACTGAAAACCGCCTTCAGGGCTGACGAAAGTGGGGCTCGAACCCACTATTTCCCAGATTCACGCTCACACCTGTGCGCCCCTAACCGAACGGCCAACTCGTCCGGTCCTCCTGAAAATAACGTTCTTTCGATATATTAGATTTTGGCTTAGTACCACATATTTCTAGCCTGAAAACCCTTAGACTCCCTGGCACACATCCTGTGACGCACCAGGAGGTTACAACCCACCAGTTGAGAATCATTCTAGGTGGAGATGTCCAGCCCGGTTGAGTAGGGTTTGATATCCTGCCCTACCAAGTACCGTAGCCCGTAATCCACTCACCCACGGAAACAGTGGGTGGAGAACTCTCAGCCATCTCTGTAATGTTACTTCTACTGCGTTTTCCCTGTCAGGAAAATGCCGGGATGGTAGGCCTATGTATCATAAAGACAGTTTGCTGCTTCCTCAAAAGTTTCTGGCCTAATCAGTAAAAATGCATGCATTAAGCAGATACCACAGCCAGGACCGCGCATAATCCTTGTAGGAAATGGCTCTCGGCCAAAATTCTTGCAACTTTGGTAAGTGATAGCCTGTACGTGTAGATCAAAAGTGTCAATTGGCACAAAGCCCAAAAAAGTTACAGTTTTCAAATTATAGCCGTTTGAAGTTGGCAGTTTCAGTATCTCTCAGAATGAGTCTCGAGCGCTCATCATTTTAACAGAAATCATTGTTATGAATAAAACATTGACTGTTTTATTTAAACGACGATGAACAGATCAGTTTATACACCACTCAAAATTACACTAGACAATGAATGACAATACAGTAATAATTACTGATTATTTACTGAAGTATCTTGTGCTCAGAGCGAGTCTCGCACTTTCACTTCGCTGTACACGCACCAGTCGTTTCACAGAGCACTTCCATGTAGGCAGGTTCGAACGCACGTCCATTGGCTATCAGAACGCACGACTGTACACTTTGCTCTGCTTGATGAAGTTCTAGTATCTTCGGGGTACGACCAGAATAAATGTGTTGTAGTTTCGCCTTCCAGTGAATTCACGGAGACCCTAGACGAAAGGGACAGCAGAGGTCGTCACGTGCCCGCAGGCTGACCGGTAGTTCACCAGCCTGACTTACTCAGCCCTTCCAGGAACTCCGAAGGAGGCTAAGAGAATTGACAGATGGCGGGGGAGGGGAAGGGAGGTGGTAATTGTTTTAAGAGGAAGTACAATTAGGCAACCATCTGTATATATAAAGTAACTTGTCCTGACTGACTGACTGACTGACTGACTGATTCATCATCGCCGAGCCAAAAGTACTGGACATAAAGAAATGAAATTTTGAGGATACATTTATATTACAATGTAGGTGCTCGCTAAGGGAGGATTTTTGGATATTCCGTCGCTAAGGGGATGAAAAGGGCGGTGAATTTTTTAAATGAGTGTATCTATATCTCAAAACTTTAAATGTTTACAGATGTAAAAATTGGTATTTAGAATCACCTTTAAAAATAAAGAAACACATTTTTTTTTGTTTTCGGAAAAACCAATAGGAGGGATGAAAAGGGTGAAAAAGGGGTTGAATGCCTTTAATCAGGTTACATATATCTCAGAAACTGAAGATATTACACACCTGAAAATTGGTATTTGGGATCTCACTTAAAAACAAATACACATATTTTTGTTTTCGGAAAATGCAATTAATGGGGGTTAAATGGGAACGACAAATTGGGGTGAATTTTTGGAAAGATTATAACTGCCGTGTATCTCAGAAACGTAAAATGTTACGGACGTAAAAATAGCTATTTGGAATCTCCTGTAAAGGTAAATAACGTAGGCGATTTGTTTTTGGAAACTCCACTTAAGGGGAACTAAAAAAGGGATGAAATTTTAAAATGATCATTTCTACAGTATATCTCAAAAACGTAATATGTTACAGAAGTGAAAAATGGTAATTTTTTATCTCTGTTACAAATAAAAAAACATGTATATTTTGTTTTCGAAAAAACACTTGGAGGGGGGTAAGAGTGAATGAAAAGGGTTGAATTCTTTTAATTAGGATACTGATATCTCAAAAACTGAAGATTTTACAGACGTGAAATTTGGTATTTGAAATCTCCTTTAAAATACAGAAATACGTAGTTTTTTTTGGGAAATCCACTTAAAGGGGGGGAATTGAAAAAAATAGTTGAAATATTTGTATAAAGATACTATTATCTCAAAAACGAAAGATTTTGCAGACGTCAACATTGGTATTTGGAATCTGCTTTAAAAGTAAAGAAACACGTATTCTCAGAAAATCCAATGAAGAGAGAGAGGGGGGGGGGCGGAGGTGAAGGAATTGAAAAATTAATTGAAATAATTGTATGTGGATACGTACCTCTAATAAAAACTAAAGGTTACAGACGTGAAAATTGGCATTTGTATTTCCCTTAAAAACAAAGAAACGCGTTTTTGGGGGAAATCATCATGGGAGGCGGGGGTGAAAAGGAGTTGAATTCCTTTTATGAGGACACATATCTCAAAAACTGAAGATGGTAGAGTCGTGATAATTGGTATTTAGAAGATCCTTTACTATTAAAGAAACAAGTATTTTTTGCCGGAAAATTCACTTCGGGAGAGAGGCAGTGTCAAAGGAAGTGAAAAAGTGAATTACTTTTATGGGGATACTCATATCTAAAAACTGAAGGTAATAGGCGTGGAATCCATGAAGAGACACGCCTCTTTATTCTTGGAGGGGGGAGGGAGGGTTCAAATTGACATCGGCGGGGTGAAAACGTAGTTATTCTGAGAAAAACCGATTATTTTTAATCTTTCCTGGGTTCGTTTCCAAGAGCCATCTTTTCCTTTGGAAAACTTAGATTACAGTAGGTTCTCCTAGCATATAAATGAAAATTTAAACACATTTGAAATAAACGATAAGAATGATATTGACCGTGAAATTGTTCACCTCTAGAATAAGGTCAATAATGCATGGAAGTACATCATTCGTATCGCCAGAAATCCCGCGCACTTGGCTACGCGCGGCAATGGTGCTGGTCTCATTGTAAGTAATGACAATGGCAGCAGATGTAATTTACGGCCAAGTAGCGGTCTTGCATCTCGCTGCGGGGTCCAGAATAATAATAATAATAATAATAATAATAATAATAATAATAATAATAATAATAATAATAATAATAATAATAATGTTCTGGACCGTCGTCAAAATGTGCGGACCGCGCAGGAAACGGGTCCTGGCCGGATAATGACTACGTATGCAGTCCGGCCGCGATTCAGTACCGCCAAGGCACCCAAGACGACACCACGCCGGATCTCCTCAAGGATTTGATCCATATTATAAAAGCTTAAGGAAAAGATGGCAAAGATTTAGGGACCCAACTGAAAGGTGGAATACCTGGACCCAGCACGGGAAGTACGAAATCGATTGCTGGAAAGAAAGATTGAAAATGGGAGGCAAATTGCCGTAATCTCTCAGAAAACGAGTCAGATCGCGAATTAGGACTGATTATATATAAAACGTTAAGGATTTAATTATAAATTTCAGTATAATACCGTAGCGAAGCACGGGTATCTTGCTAGTCCTCTATATAACTCTAATCAGAAAAATTGAAGGGATCAGACACTTCGGAAAATGAAGATATCGGCCAAAGAAAGATAAAGACCACGACGGGCGTGAAAATGAAAGATCGTAGACCTCGAATGCTCTCATAGCGTCGGGGTCGGAAAAGAACAAGAGTTAACCAAGGGAGGTCGGACAGGATAGATGAAAGTTAGGAGCCTGGCACAAGTGGAAGCACTGCCAGGACTCAGCCTAAGGCCCTGTGGTCGCCAACCCACGCTCCCACGCCTCTTACGACAGGCAGGGGATACCGTGGGTATTATTCTACCGCCCCCACCCACAGAGGGGTGGAGAGCTGACAGTCATATTACCACTCAACATCATAAATCTAATAAATCACTTGAAAGTTCGCGTGTGTACAGACACCGCCAGCGGTGTAAACAAAATAGACCTAAGGATCGTCTGCCAAATTGCAAAATATCTACTTCAAACGGCTGTAATTTGAAAGCTATATGTTTTGGACTTTTTTCTCGTTGATACCCTTGATCTATACATTAAGGACTATCAGTCACCGAAGTTTCAAGAATTTTGGCAGAGAGCAATTTCCTCTAAAGATGCTGTTGTATCCGTTATTAGATATATCTCACGCACACTCAATGGACGATGTTGTTAACCTTTACACCCAAGCCCTTGATATGTAGCCATAGGAACAAATCAAGCGAGTTGGCTACGCGGTACGGTTATTGTAGCTGTAAGCTTACATTCGAGAGATGGTAGGTTCTCGCCGAGTCGGACGGTAGAAGCACTGGCCCACTGAGGCCAAGTTCGCGGGTTCGATTGCGGCTCAGTGATAGTATTTGAAGCTGCTCAAATACGCCAGCCTCTTATCGGTAAATTTATGCAGCCCTTTCCCACCACATTGTCTCCGAAAACCCACCTTTGTTAGTACTATGTTAAGCAGAAAAACCGAGGGAGTGGTTCCGCGGTTCGATAGCCCTGAACATGGTTTTCCGTGGTTTCTCATTTTCATACCAGGCAAAATTAAGGCCATAGTATCTTCCTTCCCAGGCCTAGTCCTGTCCTACCCGTTCAACGCAGTAAGACCTAGTTTGAATGTGTGTGGTGTAAAACAAATAACCAAAAGGAGAAAAAGCAGAAAGAAAGAAAGAAAGCTTATAAACACCTTAACACCATCCACACTAACAGACAGTTACAATATTCCCAAATATTTATCGGAGTTACAAGAATACTCAGCATCCATTGTTCCATCTAAGCTCTCCCAGCGGCCGGTCTTCCCTTTCAGAAGAGGAAAAGGCCCCTTCTGAGTCATTCTCGTGGCCCCTCTCCGTAAATCACCCTAATTTCTCTGATCAATACATCGATGAAGCAGCATCCCCAGCGACAGGGCGGAACGAATTGCCGTCTTCACGTCTTAGGAAGAAAAAAAAAAAGAATTCTTTGTAACTGTTGGAAGAATGAGCATTTGTGACATGCAGAGTTTTTGTGTGGAGATATTGGACGAGTGGGAAGACGGGCAGTTAAGCTGTTGTGACAAGCTTAGCTCTAACCGTTGCGTCTTAAGCCTCTGACGATACCGTGGTTCGAATTCCAGACCGACAATTGTTTTTATTCAGATCGCAATCTTACGAAGTAATCACTGCTATCAGGGAATGAAGTCTGAGCGGCACAGACTGTTGATATTTTCGATCCTGGTTTAGATCGATAGCCTTGAAGGATACTCGACCTTGGCTTCTTTGTCAGTAATGTGAAGTCCCTGGTCTCAGACGACATTCCGGTACTTCATGGTCTCATATGGCAGTTGTTAGATATTGTAAAAAGGAACGAGAACACCAAAGAGAAATGACCGCTCGTCTCCAAAACAGGAAGGAGTAGGTTCATTTGATGTGTCAGCATTGCGGAAAAGCTTTGTGGCTATAGAATTGGTCTCTTCAGCAACAATGATTCACTTGGAAATCGTTGTACTTTCCGGCGAATGGTTGATGATCTTGATAATAAGATATAATTATTCACTGATTTATCCTCTTGTTTTAATTCTGATACTAAACACACAATGTGAATCGGGTCTTTGTATTTACTTTTCTGTTGCCATTTTTAACGTTATGCGTGTATACAATCAGTTCCATGCTGTAGAGATTGTGTTCCAGGATTCACTAAGCCTTGTGAGACCATGGCCCGGTCATAAAGCCAAGCAGTACGGCTGAGGATGTCACGCAGGCCATCAGAAAAAAAGAAAGAAATAAAACTCATAAACACCTTAACACCATCCACACTAACATAGTGTGGGAAAATAGTAGGTAAGTAAAGCACGGGTTGGCTTCCACGGGGTTTGAAAAGAGAGATAGAGGTAGGGGTAGGTGGTGATGGTTGATAAAAAGAAAAACACCGTGGAAAACAAGCCGAAGACTCCATGATCCGGTAATAGAACTACACTACTGTGACACCTTAGTCTCTTCGCCTGATTGACAAGAATACATGCTTTAGTAGACTTTTCACTTCGTGAAATAACTTCTAGTCATTCAAACAAAATTAATCATATAAACGGTAAAGTAATAAAACCATAGAAACGTTACTTAACACAGATCGATACGTTTAGTTCTATGAAGTGGATGTCTTTATACATTTATAAATCAGTTCGACTGACGGGATTCCTTCATAACTCCTTCATGATTAGAATAGAATGTGTCATTAATTGTAATAGACAGTCAATGTACAAACATGTTTTCTCAGGGTCTACCAATTTAAGTAGTTATTACCTCAAAAGAAAGCGCTTGATCCACTGAGTATTTTTAGACTAAAACAACAAGATTGTTTATTTCCCCAATAACATAATACTCGCGTTTACACTTCACCTCCCTTGGAATATTTCCTGTACTAAATGTTATGCTATACGTACAAGTGATATACAGTATCTAGTTACATATTTACATATATTTACTAATTTATAGGGAGGTACATATTTTTTTCTTCTCCCTATATCCTGTAAATGCTCTTTACCGTAAGCCAGTTTTTAGTCTTCTGAATGGATGTCACCGACATTTTTCTCAATTCCAGTGGGAGCTTGTTAAAAAGTATAATTCCTGTGTAATTATGATATGTTTGACTTTTCTTTGGTCTTCTTCTTGTATTATACTGACGTGCTTCCTTCCTTAATGGGTATGTATGTTTTCTTTAACGCCCATTATGCATTATTGATATTGAGAGAAGAGTCATCATTCCCAGTTTCTGGAAAATGGCCCTACACGATTCCTTGCCTGAAATTCCCTGCATGCACCTGATTGCTTTCTTTTGCCGTCCTGACCCCCCCCCCCCTCCAAAAAAATCCTTTACATTATTGTTCCATATTGTGTTGAACCGCTCAGCCATTATTCCAGTAATCTTCACAGCAAATTTACATATGAGCTGGTTGAACTAAAAATACACATTGTTAATTTCAATCGACGTTCCTCTAATATGTTGACTGAATGTTGTTTCTTCTGTTTCAGGTGAGTACCGTACATCCAGAAATTCCCACAGTGTCCGTATATATAGCATTCCAGAAAACATGCGAGTAAGTTACGTATTGAAACCTGCCTTCGTGTTACATAATTTTGTACTTGACTCAATTACTGATGAACTGTTATAACCTGGGCGTTTGAAACATTAACCGCTTTGTATTACACCCTACCGGGCGTCGAATGGATGACCCACGCATAAGAATGCCTCCACGTAACGGGGTAAACACCCACGGATGAGATTGGACTGAAGAGCGGGTCGAATTGCTTAACGAGCTTCGAACCGCTCCCCTTCCTACTTTCTGTGCCGGCCCGGCAGCCTGAGCACTTGGGGAAGCGGTACGTTCGAAAGAAAACAAAAACAACAATACTTAAGATGGAGCCTTATGTCTATAATATGAAAGTAGGATCTCTGGGTTCAAATGCCTATTGGATACTGCTTAACACTGCTACAAATGACAAGAACCATTTAATAGGGGTACGAATGCAAATTTATTCAAATATGACAATTTAAAAAGGTTGATACAGCTCTATACAATGACTCTCCACATATGGGAGGAAAAGAAAATAATAATCATTTAAAAATACGAATCGCCCATGGGCGTCGTCTGCATAACGGTATGATTGAGGTTTTGCGACTTGCTATCGTTCATTTTTTTCTCATTAATTCATACCGTTCATGACATTTGTACATTCTTCTGTCGATCACACCGTGAGATGAACTGATGTCCCGATACACAAATATTACTAGCTGTTCTAAGCACGAACATAACCGGGGCCTACGCTACATAATATCATATTAAAAGACACATTTGCATAATGCACAAACAAACACAAATACCCTTTTGCTAAACCCCGGACTCCTCATCTATTACCAAAACCAAACAACGTGCACATAGGTTCTGTTTGAACTCAAAAATATGTGCACATCATTACGAAACATACACAAAACATATGGATATATACACTTCATGCACTCAGGAGAACCATTCCTAGAAAGAAACAACATGGTTATCACTGTCTCCGGCCCAAAGCGCAAGCGTGAATCAGCTCGCTCATGGGCGCCACCATAATCCGGCGTCGAACTGGCAGACTCCCGACCGAGAGGTACTGTGGGTTTCTGTAGATACCGAGAATAGCGACAATCTCATCTCGCCGGATATCTGGGGGAATCCCTATTCATTTATTAAATACCTTTTAAAAGAAGTTACCGTGATATTATCATTATACAAGTATTCTTAGCTAAGCCATATAACCCAAACAAAAGAACGTGAGCAGACCAGGCTCCAAGCCCTAACACAATGCGAGACGGGACCCTTTTGTCCCGATGGCGAGAGCTAGACCTTCACAAAAAATAAAGGAGGCCGGTCATTCACTTCGCACGGCCATTCAGATTCTTCTCTCCCTCAAACGTCACCTTCTCGTCTTAGGGACACATCCACGGCCCATTTTATTTGTTTATTCATATTATTGTGGAATTCCCATGAAATACTCTTTTATTCTCTCTCATTATTATCGCTGAGCGCCGGCTATGGGCACAATCATTTCTAACTCATTTCATCGTAAATTACTCGGGCATTCAGCCGTCCCACTATGTCTCATATCGCGTATCTTATTCCCTTGGGCCTAGGGCTCTCATGGCTCCTCGTTCATACCACATAAATACACTTATATTTAAACCTTCTGACCAAAGATTAGGGATGGGCCTCACCCCGGCTATAGATTAAAAGAAAACTCTCCAAACCATTATGGCCAATTAATCAAAATCACGGGAGACTTGCACATGGTCCCTCACACCTATCTAGATCACACAGTATGTACCTCTCCCGGTCGGGATTTTCTTCATTCTTGATGTACATGCACGGATTATATCTGTAAGCTAGGCATGCATTATCTGACTGACCCATGAGTTTCCCTGGCATATTTGACAACCTCGTGGGACAGTGACTACCAATATTTCGACATGTTTCCCTGCTTGCCAACACTATTTTTCCAACCGCCCCTACGGGAAACTCGAATATTCTCCTAACCTTGTTCCCATATTTGCTAGGACATTCTACATTTTACTAAAAATATAACCCTCACGATAAGCTAATCATTAAGAAAGAAATATGAGTCGTCCGGGAATTTAGCCCCTTGAATTTTACTTCAACATTATAAAAATCAATAAAAATTCCATATAGGACATGCATTAACTTACAACATTTGATATTTACAAAAGAACGCTAATCCTATCCCCGGGTTATGTCATGCTTAGAAATTAAATTTGGACATCACTCATCTGTTTGGTGGCCGTTGTCTCTTCCGCCACGGGAGACCCATGGTGAAGTTCTTAGTACTCCATGACCACTCGGCAGGTGGCGGGCGTGCAGTCCTTCATCCCTGGTCCATTCAAGTCCGACATCCTGGGGAACTCGTCACAGCTGAAATCTTACAGTAATCCAATTGGGTAACACTTTTACACTCGTCACACGTCCTCTATTTCAGAGCTTACACCCGCGTTCACAGTAAGAATCGGGTAGCTCACGAGACTCGAGCCCCTGATTCGAAGTAACACTTTGGGTGACACCTAATTATGAATTTCACTGACTCATTAAACCGGCAGTTTCTCAGCCGAATTCTAATACTTGTTCGAAAATTATGCTCGCGGTTTTTACTAGTTTGACACGCAGCACAGAAACGATTCACCTAGGCTCGTTTGGCCTCCCGTTCACTACACAAAGGCTTCTGTACAAGGGTTTCTGACTGTAACTGGAGCACCGCGGGACGCAGTGTCCGTCTCACGACCCGTGAAAGAACAACTGTCTCTACAATGGCCTGCCCGGCTTATATTATCTTACCCGCCGGAAGCTCGGGGGCGTCAACGTTCACGGTTCATTAAGAACAAGAGCTCCTTTCGTACCAAGAATTGACGATATTTGAATAGTGCATCTTGTAGCCCTCTGTCTCCTCTTTCATTTGAGCCAGGCGTGCCGGATCTCCGATCAGCAGTTTTTATGTAATTTGCTTCCCGCCTTTGATTAATTCATAGCGTCCTCTGGGGGGTGGAGCTATCTCCTAAGCGCGATTCTTGGCGTGGGTGACGCCGCTATGTCCACATGTGTTAGCGATATGTTACATCTTGACAGCTGGTGACCTCATTTCTTCCCCTGCATAAGTTATTACATATTTTTAGTCTGGAGAACGCAGAAAATTCCGCTCTATTCAATGGTGTGTCTCACATAATTTTCCTATGTCTGGATTAAAATATCGCCCCGTTTTACGCGACGTTGGCACCCGTGACATGTGCATAAAAAAACCGGAAGTTCCTTATGTTCGTTTGGAACTCTGGGAAGCTAGGCTCCACCTCGGGGCGTATCTGACTACTCCAGCATCGCGTCCCCTTTCTATCTCTCTCTGCACGTTGAGAGCGTATTTCCGCGAGGGCTTGGCTGTTCCTTTGTCTTTCCTTTGTCTGGCAAGTGCTCTTTTCGCGGGTTCCATTCTGGCAGGACGCCGCTCGATCCCCTTCGCCCATACTGCTACCACTGACGCGACCTTTAGGAGTAATTTTAATGGAGTAGAAAAGCCCATATCATTCCCATGGAGCTGTACAGGACACTGTACGGTTTCAGTATCACACGTGACATGTAAACGGCTTGTACACTAGCAGCGACGTTGTCACATTTGCGATCGATTATTATCAAGGCTAGGATTTATATGTAAAAAGAAAGCTAAATGGGCTAAAAAATGTCAAAACATGGAGTGAAATTAGGATTATTTTTTTATAAAAATGGTGAAAAATGTAAAGAATATCTATATTGTATCAAATTGTAATACTTGTGCAGTTTAATATTTATTGCTTAAACATTAAAGTCACAAAAATAAGAATTTAAATTAAAGTCTCAGAACAAGAGTTCAATCTTTTGGAAATGCGTCACAGTGTGTTGAGTGATAAGGGCAAAGCCACGTAGAGAGGAAAAGTATGGATAGAGCGGGGCTTTCTTTCCATACATACATACATACATACATACATACATACATACATACATTGTCAATATAGACTGTTATGCCTTTCAGCGTTCAGTGTGCAAGCCTCTGTGAATTTACTAAACGCTACCACAATCCTCGATTTACAACTGGTGTTGTGGCCTCATTTAGTTCTAAACCTCTTATATTTAAATCGTTAGAAACTGAATCTAACCATCGTCGCCTTGGTCTACCCCTACTTCTCTTACCCTCCATAGCAGAGTCCATTCCAACAAATTTTAGAATCCGGCTTTGAATTATTGATGCTAGTAAAACAAATTTTAAGTTATTTTCTGGGAATAATAACTATGAAACCATAACATATGGAAGATGTTTAAAAAAACGTTCAGTGATGTAAATGTGCGCGAATTTTCCGCAAATATGCATTATAGCTGGAAATATGGACAAATATGAAAAATGTATTTTTAATAACTATTTTTTACAAGTTGCTTTACGTCGCACCGACACAGATCTTATGGCGACGATGGGATAGAAAAGGGCTAGGAGTGGGAAGGAAGCGGCCGTAGTCTTAATTAAGATACACCCCCAGCATTTGCATGATGAGAAATGGGAAACCACGGAAAACCGTCTTCAGGGCTGCCGGCATTGGGGTTCGAACCCACTATCTCTCGAATGCTGGATACTGGCCTCACTTAAGCGGCCGCAGCTATCGAGAAAACCTTTTCCAGATGATTAACGACCTAAGTGGTACTAGATGTCAAGAAAAGTCAGTGGAACGGAATTTGCCTGGTACGAAATGTCCTGACACCGATGCAGCCCTCCATGTCACCCTATCCTGTGCTACTTTCTAATTTCTACGTAACTAATACATCCTATGTCTAATATAATCTGTCGAATTCTTGCCTTGCTCTACCCCTACTGTTCTTACACTCTCTCAAATACTAACTCGACCAGTCCTGGGTGTCTCAAGATCTGTCCCATCAATCTATCTCATCGCCTGATCATATTTCGCCAAATTTCCTCATCAACTCGCTTTAGTAACTCCTGATAAGTGATCCGATCTACCCACCTGATCATTAGCATTATTTTGTAACAATTCCGAAGCTAGGTACTGTCCATGTTTCACTTCCATGCAATGCCATTCTCCACCCAAAATCTTCAGAAATATGTTTCTATCATGCACATCTATGTTTGATGTGTGCAATTTCCCGTAATTCTATATTTCCCAGAAAGGAAAACATTCGTCCAGATGGATGGTGGTTTTTCGGGATAATCGTGGTATTCAGAATTACAGAATATTCTCTAAATCACCCCTGGTAGATCGCAACTTTAGACGTGTGTGGAAATCGATGTAACTGTCTTTCTCCAGTCAGTAAAAACGCTACCTTATGGAACCTCTAAGACGTTATTTGCCACAATACATAAATGTCGCCGAGTTCAAAGCAATGGATATCTCCCTAATCTTCTCGGAGTCTAGACAGGTGTGACACACTTTTTGCCAAAGCGACCACTGTGCAAAGAATCTATATTTCTTCTTTTTAACATGTCACAGTTTGATGCCTAGCGCTACCTGACCAAGTCCAAATTATACGATTCTTTTTGAACTACACTAGCGCATGTCAGCCAGTGTGTCAACCGTGAATACATTATTCATTCCAGAATGGGACCTTTGCGTGTATTATCCTTAAACTTACGTCACACTACAAGACAGTTGGGATCCGTGGCTAACTGATAACCTTGCTGGTCTTCGACCCTTAGGATCCCGCGTTAGATTCTCGGCCGAGTCGGAGATTCCTTATTTGGTTAACTGCTCTGGCTCGAGGACTGGGTGTGTGAACTATCTTCAACATTAGATTTCATCGTAAATAGGGCCCCTTCCTCAAAAAAGTTCAGGACGCCCATGGGCGTTAGTTCCAAAAATTTGCGTTAGACCTCTTTAGAGGACATACGCTATTGCTGTTGTAGATGCTATTATTACACAAAAAAGCAGGTTTATTCAGAACGAGAAGTATGTGTTTATCACTGCGTGCCTTGATGATGATGCCTGTTTTTTAAAGAGGCCTAACATCGAGGTCATCGGCCCCTAATGGTACGAAATGTTATGACAAATTACAAGATGGATGGATTGGATTGGATTAGATTGGATTGGATTGGATTGGATTGGATCGGATCTCATTGCTAAGAAAGTAGAATCATCCTATTTTTCATTTCGCGGTACTAATCCAAAGTAGCGTAGACTCGCGGTATTCCACACATTATTCACAGGTAGTGTAATGCGCACAGGTAACGCAGACCCATAAAGGCGACGCAAACCTGTGGTATTCCTCACATAGTGGGAACCAAGCATAGGCAAGGCAGAACCATGGTGTTGCTCATATAGGGGTACGAATCACAAGAACTGTGAGACCCTCATCCTGATTCACACACTGTCCCTGCTAATCACAAACCTATTGCGTACCTAACATAGTGGTACTACGCGCAAGTAAATGCGACCCATGGTTTTCCCTGCGTGATAATTACATGTAGTCTGATGGTTCTAACTTGATCATCCATTGGTCGCCCGTTTTAGTCGCCTCTTACGACAGGCAGGGGATACCGCGGGTGTATTCTACATGTGCGTCCCCCACCCGCAGGAGGTGCTGCGTGCCTTACCACCTCATGAAAGAAGTTCCTGTTTTGCCTACATCGATATCCTCATTGGCGCCATTACTTACTGATTGTCGTTCTGTTCTTAATATAGCGAGTTCGATACCTGCTCAGGTCTCTCTCCTTTGAGAGCACTAAAATACGATAACTTTTTTTTCGTTAGCTTCCAGCACGGTAAAAAAACGTTTTATGGCTGTATATGTAACTAGGGCAGTCCCAGTTACTTGGAGTCTTTTCTGTCTGTGAATTAAGTCCAGTTTTACGACCAGATGCCCCTCCTAACGCCGACCCTATGCGGAAGAGTGTAGTTTTTCGCGTTTCTCTAGTGGTTGATGGTACAGTATGAGCAGAAAGATGTGGTGGGTTGTGTGTAAATTAAGACGTGCACTTGAGGAGCAAAAATCTTCCCATCTCCGAACCACAGGAATTTTCCGGAAGTTGGGTATCGAGCCCAGGATCCTTTTGAACTGAAATCCATTGCGCTGACCATTCAGCAAAATAATTATGCACGTTAAAGAATTCCTGCGAGACAATATTCCGACACGCTGGTGTTTCTTTAAATGAGCAGCAATTGAAATGACTTGTAACATTATTATTATTATTATTATTATTATTATTATTATTATTATTATTATTATTATTATTATTATTATTATTATTATTATTATTACCTTTACTGCCTTTCCAGTTGATCAGACGGAGTCGCCATTGGAAAGGGGACGTGAGAGCCAAGTGGCGTTGTTAGTGGCTTCTCACTAAGGCGGTCGTGGTTTGAATCCCATGCGATGTGTTTGGGAGTTTTGAAGTGAAAGGGTTATGTTTCTGTGGTTTGAATTGGACGTTAAACACTGGAGGTCCTATTGCTTTGATCACGATGTCGACAGTCACGTTAAACTATAACTTTCCTTTCTTCTCATGGCCACAAGAAAGGATGAGTGAATCATGCGGTAATGATCAGAAACATTCCTCTACCTACTAGTCGCAGCTTTCAAAGAGGTTGAAGGAAAAGGTGTCGTGATTCCGAATAGCCCGTGTAACCTTCAGCGCTACGTTAATATTCTGCTCAGGCCGTGTTTGCTGTACCGTGTCGGCCCTCAGGGATGTCTTACTTCTACAACTTATTAACCATTCGACATGTACGACCTGGACAGTGAGCTAGGTTTTATTCTTTTTAAGTAAGACTACCAGAATTACTCATTTGCACGGTGTTTTTTTTTTTCTGCATATAAGAAAAATAACGCAAAACATTCTTTCACGGATCTTACGAGGTAGGTGTTCATGATTGCTTTTCCATTTTGTCTTTTACATTACATTCCCCAATGGTATCTCATTCGAGTACTCGGCATTGCTCTTGCGGGAATCATCACCAGTGGGTACTCCGATTGTAATAACATGCCGGCCCGAGTAACTCGGGCGATAGCACTCTGGCAAGTTCGATTATGGCTCAGTCCGGTGGTATTTGAAGGTGTTCAAATACGTCAGCCTCATGTCGGTAGATTTATCGGCTCGTTAAATTACTGCTGCGGGGAAGAATTCCGGCATCTCAGCATCTCCAAAAACTGTGAAATTAGTTACTGGGTCGTAAAACCATTAACATTATTCAATCACACTAGTGTCGCTTGTAATACCGAGTACTTTCAAAATAATGAACAATGGCACAGGCCTGTTGTTTGTGATCATCACCGCTGATTTGAGTGAAAGTATTTTGTTTTCTAATGTTACTCATCGCTGAATGGACTTGAGTTAATTAATGTTATACAGTTTATCGGATATCTCAACATTAATCATCTTAAAAGAAGTCTACTATTTCTAATTTGTTATTATTCATAGATATAACTGACATCTGTATTGTGATTCAGATTTCATTCATCCTCTTTAATAATAATAATAATAATAATATTTGTTTTACGTCCCACTAACTACTCTTTTACGGTTTTCGGAGACGCCGAGGTGCCGGAATTTAGTCCCGCAGGAGTTCTTTTACGTGCCAGTAAATCTACCGACACGAGGCTGACGTATTTGAGCACCTTCAAATACCACCGGACTGAGCCAGGATCGAACCTGCCAAGTTGGGGCCAGAAGGCCAGCGCCTTAACCGTCTGAGCCACTCAGCCCGGCATTCATCCTCTTTAATAGGCGAAGATTGCAATTGGGAAGATTTTTAAAATAAATGTATTTATCGTATGGGAGTGGCTGAAGACATGTTCGGCTCGCCAGATCTTTCTGTGCGTGCAGATCTGCGGGTCTAGTTTGATAATGATCCGGTGTTGACACATAGCCTACTCGTGTCGAATATCACCAATGGGTCTGCTCAGGGTTTCACTTCCCCATCTGACTGACGAATAACCAACCACCTACAGCGTCATATGCCTTCACTCTTCAAGAAAACTCCGAAGAGGTTTGGAATTTAATCCAGGCTTTTGGCACCGCAATCTAGTGATTATAAATTATGTACCACCACCCCTCCTACCCTGCCCAACATACTGATGGTGAGAGTGATGTATTAATCATGCTCATCGATGCTTATAAGACAACTTAAACCACAGACACACTTATTAATTACCTGAAATTGAATCCTTATGTTATGAGCGAGAAGATCTTTCCTTAATCTGCGGTTGGTGCCAAAAATCTTAGTATTTTTCTCTTTCATATTAATTATCGTTATTGCTAACATTTTGTAACTCCATTAGTTAATTAATCACTTTCTCATGCCCCTTGGTATTTACAAGTTTACTGTAAATGCTCATTTTCACTATTGAACATCGCTGTTCATCACTTTGAAAATATTTTTAGTACTCCAGTAATAATCGGAGTGTGCACTTCGGGCACTGTTCTTCGTAAAAACCATCCGCGCGCAGTTTATGATAAAGTTGAATATGATAACTGATATGGATATTACAATTTTACTAACTTCATAAATATTCCCATACTACGTATTGAGAACTTAAGTTTGTAGATGTTCCTAGTGAAAAATACGATAGAGCACCAGATCTTCGAGGTTCCGTGTACAGTAATTTCAAGCCGGTCTGCCTTCTCACCACTACCACAGATCGACAGGCACCTTCAGGCTGATTTTTGAGTTGCGCGTCCCTTCACTAATTAATGTCGCGCATCTGTCTACACACATCATCTGTCACTAAGAATAAAACGGTGGCGGGCTGACCGCGATTGCAATGTTAGAGAAATTTTAACTAATCGATGTTTCTTTTTTCTTTTCGCTAGTTGCTTTACGTCGCACCGACACAGATAGGTCTTATGGCGACGGTGGGACAGGAAAGGGCTAGGAGTGGGAAGGAAGCGGCCGTGGCCTTGATTAAGGTACAGCCCCAGCATTTGCCTGGTGTGAAAATGGGAAACCACGGAAAACCATTTTCAGGGCTGCCGACAGTGGGGTTCGAACCTACTATCTCACGAATACTGGCTACTGGCCGCACTTAAGCGACTGCAGCTATCGAGCTCGGTAAAATCGATGTTTCAGTCGTTGGAATGACAAGTGAACCATCTGAAGACAGCGGCAGCTAATAAGTGCCTGAAGAGAGTGGGTTAATGGTGAGTCACGCGGGTTTGGCGTGCTAGACACGAGCAGCAACTGAAAGCCTCTTACAAGATGACGCGACGCAAAATCGAGGCTCTGTTTTAAAACAAAACACTCTGTAGCATGTCTTTAAAATTGAAACTCATGTTTCTTTTAAACTTGTTACATGTACCAAGTATGTACTGTATTGTTAAACAGATTTTTGCACTCATTGAACATATATTCACTCATTATCCTTCGATCTATTCTTATTTCAGTGTAGTCCCAGTTATTTTTGTAATTTGAAGTAGCGCTAGTCCCCCTTAGCTCGACTGTACTCTATTTCTGTTCATCGTCAGACTCCATGGCTGAATGGTCAGCGTTGACACCTTCGGTTCAGAAGGTCCAGGATTTATTAATTCCCGGCCGGATCGGGGATTTGAATCGCGTATGATTGATTCATCTAGCCTAGGGACTGGGTGTTTGTCCCAACACTCTCCTCTTCATATCCAAACATTACCAACCACCACTGAAACACGCAGTAGCGAATATATCCCTTCACCCAGGGTTGGCGTCGGGAAGGGCATCCAGTCGTAAAACAAATATGCTTTTTAAGATGATGATGATGATGACGACGAAAACCTTTTAGTTGGTCTGTTGAAAGGCGCCTAAATTAAGTACTGTTGTGACACTCTTGAGTAACATTTTGATTGTCCGGCCCCGCGGTGTAGAGGGTAACGCGTCCGCCTGTCACCCGGCGGCCCCGGGTTCGATTCCCGGCCGGGTTAAGGGCTTTTAATTGTAAATGATTAATATCCCTGGCCTGGGGACTGGGTGTTTGTGTCGTCCTTAATGTTCCTTTCCTCACATTCAACACTTTACACTTCCGCCATTTCCAAATACTCGCAGGTTAACAACATATGGTGCAAAGTAGGGGCAAAAGATCTCCATAGGTCGACGCCTCGAATAAATAAACATTTTTTATTAAAAAAATTGAAAAAGGATTTTGACTGGTGCCATATTCGTCTTCCATTACTGGTGAGCAAAGTGCGCCAAAATTAGTGGCTGGCTCAAGGACGGTTGGTAAGTATTGAACTTACGAGCCTATCACTGCACAACACGTCGAGGGAAGTGTTCAGTGGTAATGCCTAGTGAGCTGTACCGTACACGATACGCCTACAGCGAACTGGATAGAGACCGGTTGACCTTCCAGCTCAGTCTATCTAGAGCGATTGGCTGAAGTTACACGGAACTGGTCAATAGCCTCTCAGCTTTAGTTGTCAAGAAACCAGAAAATAACTTAATCATCTTCTCAACAAAGTTGCTCGGATGCTGAAGTTTAATTTTAATGGCTGCGGTACTTGACCTTCTGAAAGTGACGGACAGTGAGATGTGTCTGCTTCATTATTTCTCGTAAACTGATTCAGACTAGACTAGTAAGCGAATTGAGATGAATTACTCGAATATGCGGTAATATTATGTACCATGGATGTACAGAGTATATTAAGTTACTATCTTCCATCAGTTTGGAGTGTTCTATTTGAATACTGCCCTAAGTTCTAAAATTCGTAGAATAAGAAAATAAACAGAAACTACAAGCTCGATTCCATACTCATCCAAGGAATTTAATGTTTTGAGAGTAGAAACTGGTTTCACCAAGCTTCACGAAAGCAATCTAGGAACTGTAAGACACATGAGACAGGTCGTGAATTCACCATCTGTTCGGCTGGATAGTCATTATTCTGCTCGCATATGTCACCGTAATATTTTCAGAGCTTTTCGTTGGGTAGCAATCCTTGAGGTTTTTCTTTCTGGTTATTTCTGGCGTCGAGGAAGTCATTTATTCTGTTTTGGGGCTTAGCCGGTGAAAACCCTCGGCTTTCTGATGCCGCGTGATTTTGCAAGTGAAACTTCCACTTACTCTTTCTTTCTTTCTTTCTTTCTTTCTTTCTTTCTTTCTTTCTTTCTTTCTTTCTTTCTTTTTTCTTTCTTCCTTTCTCTTTTTGCGCGCTATAGTAGATTGGAATACACTCGGTCACCTGAGTAGGTGGACTGATATCAAGAAATCAGAATATCACTCACGAATAAGTTGTGGTAATGTTGTTATAATTTCTTTCGCTAGTGATTTAACGTCGCACTGACACATCGAACGTGCTCTTCTCTGTCGTTGAGGTATGTTTGACGGGGAACACTTCGCTGCCCAGACTGCAAGTCAACTACACTACACCAGAGTCCGTATACTGAAGTTGATTCCTCCGCGACCAATCACGTGGGGAGACCTGTAGCAGCAATCCAATGGTTCTGAAACTTCGATCGTTTACAAAGCTATATGGCATCGTTCCATATCTTGAAAATCAACACAAACGACCAATGCCTTCATGGTGTTGCAATTTTCATTTTCTTAAGTGTACAAATACATCTGTTGTGGGTCAGCTGTCTGTAATTTCGTTTGTTTTGCCATTTTTTCAGATATTTATACGATTTAGGTCAACTCAAGATCTGGCGTGAGAGACGGCGTCACCGTCTAAGAGGAATGAATAGGAATGAAAATATTTCAGTAGTAGTAGTAGTAGTACTAGTAGAAGAGTTCAGTTTCCACGTACAATTGAAGGTCCTGTGGCCATGATAACCATCAAAAGTCGCGTATAACTGCAATATTTATTTAATATTTGTTTATATATTTGTTTGTACGTGACTCTTCTCTTTAACCTGTCTGCGGCGTAGACACACTTGGACCTACACCGGGAGTTCTGGTGCGGGGAGCAATTTCCTATGACAGCAGGAGCATTCTCGTGGTTATCCCACGCACCCTGACTGTACGCTCATCTGGTGAATCGACCTGTTGTGCTGACCTTCATGAACTGCATTCCCGGGGGCGTTTTCCAGTAGGAAAATGCACGCCCCCATGCCGGTGTTGTAACCCAACATGCTCTGCAGAGTATCGACATGTTGCCTTGGCCTACTCGATCCTCGATCTGTCCCCAATCGAGCAAGTATGGGACATCATTGAACGACAACTCCAGCGTCATCCACAACCGGCATTAACCGTCCCTATATTGACCGACCAAGTGCAACAGGCATGGAACTCCATCCCAAAAGCTGACATCCGGCACCTGTACGACGTGTTTGCATGCCTGCATTCAACAGTCAGGCGATTGCACCGGTTATTAATTGACCAGCATGGCATATTTGGGTTGTTTTTTCTCGCGCGGATATTAACCTGTAGTCTTGTTCCTTTAATCAATTAAATGTCCGGCTCTCTGGCTAAATGGTTAGCGTGCTGGCCTTTGGACTAGAGGGTTCCAGATTTAATTCCCGGCTGGATCGGGGATTTTAACGTTCAATGGTTAATTCCGATGGCTTGGGGCCGGTTGTGTGTGCCTTCACCATCATAAGGATTCTTAATATGTAGGGCCTTATCTTCATAGACGCGCAGGTCGTCTATACGGCGTCAACCCAAAAGACCTGCACCAGGCCTCTTCGGAAGCCATACGCCAGTATATTAATCAATTAAGTATGTTACTTCGACAAATATATTGCCAAATTTCCGTATTCTACATTATTTCACGGTGTTAGGATGTCTCTTTCCGCCAATATACACAAGAACCTCGTTTATCCGGCCCTCATTAATCCGGATCTCCGGTTTATCCGGATCGAAAATAGTAAAGATTTATTTCAACTTGTACAGTATTTCTTTTACGGCGTCGACTGTTCTTGAATGTTCTTCATAGTTACGAACAGGAATTGGAAGTAATTCGGCCACGGTCTATCAAAGGTATCGTCCCGGCGTCCACCTGGAATTGAGAATGGGAAACCGTGGAAAACCATTCCCAGGACGGCCGAGGTGGGATTCGAAACCACGCTCTTCTGAATGCAACGCACTATTAATTCACTGATGGTGAATTCGAAAATTAAACCGGCGCTCCATCAGAAGTAACAATGACGCATGGTGAGACAACAATGCAGCTGGACAAACTGATGCCCTATTTAGAATCCTTGACTGAAACCGCATCCGCAGAACTGTTGTTAGTAAAATGTCTTCGTGATCGTGTTGCGCGCAAACGCTATACTAATGTAAAACATAAAAACTCACACATTATTTTAGTGCATAAAAGAGAGTCGTAAATGTACGAAAAGTGTTCTTATATTTTTTGTGTAACTGAAAAAAAAAAGGTATTACTGTACAACTTATGTTAGTAGATTGTATAACATGTACTGTATTTTTTTTAGTTTCTCGGATTATCCGGATTTCGATAATCCGGATCAGTTCCGGTCCCACTTAATCCGGATAAACGAGGTTCTTGTGCATTGGCAATAAAACGGCCCCCAGAATTGGCGGTTTCATCAAAGACAACCACACGAATTGATCCGTGAGTTCATTCTGTAAATGTGAGATCACGTTAATGTAACACTGTCCCACATTAGGTTTAAGCAGTGCACTTTCTTCAGGCACGTTTTGGCAAGAAATCATTGTCATGTGGGATTATTACTTTTCCACAATGGAATATCAGTAGCTAAAACTGCTTGACACAAGTCATAAGAAGATTTGGTAACACATTAGTAGTTGCTTTTGAACAGGCTCTTTATATGCGAATGTTCTGGTTAAATTATCCTTATGTTTCTCTGTGTTTCTGTGCTGAATTACTTGAAATCTCTTCTCACTCCCTACATATTTTTCACACGCTCCTCATATTAGTAGATACTAAGTCACCTGAAAACTCATTCTGCAAATTGGTTAATCTGCCACTCGAAGTTGGTCTTACTTTCGGCACTTAAAGGACTTTTAATACACTTACGCGTAACTTAATATATTTTCGTGGCACGCTACCTGTTCACATCACCGTTGCAAATTACAGCACTGCTGCCAGTAGCCAATCAAAGCAGTGAAGGATGATGCAGCAGGGGATTCACCGCATGACAACATCCCATCAACGTTACTTCTCTCCACTTGACGAGTTGCTCCATCGCGCGCAACGTTACTGATAATATAATCCAGATTAAGAAATGATTAAAAAGTCCTAAAATTGTTAAAATATGCCACATAGGACTAAAATATATGGAATTATGATGCATTCATCAAAATCACGAAAATATGCAGTTACATGCACCATAAAATCACGTTGAAATAACTTAAAATTCCATAATTAGTACATATAATGTTTAAGCACACATTTTAACCCCGGAGAAAAACATGCAAATGTATGAACTTTCGGGCCCTAATTATGACTGTATTATTATTATTATTATTATTATTATTATTATTATTATTATTATTATTATTATTATTATTCCGGACCGACTGTGTTAGTCTTTAATTTTCCCGCCTTTCGTTGTCGTTCGTGTGTGTGTGTGTGTGTGTGTGTGTGTGTGTGTGTGTATGTGTGTGTCACAATTGGACGACGACAGTGCATTGTATGTGCACAGTAAGCCGCCTGCAGCACCGGTACGCACCACCCTCTTTTATACTCGTGCACGTAATGTGTCGTGTCCAGTGTTCATAAATAATTTTCTCTTCTGACGTGTGTATTGAATCTCTTTGCCCTTGTTAAACATCTTTACGCCGGTTAATGACCTATTCTTTGTAAAAGTGTATTTACTTGTCGATGTCATTCAGGCATCAAGGCAAGAAGAATAGCAAAATTTAACATATAAATATAGATACCTCTCGGTATATTTTTCAAAGAAGACTAATATTTGTTATGTCGCTGTCGTGGTCATCAGATCTATGTTATATATCTGCTTAATTAATTGGAGGCTAGGGAAGAAAACAAGGGACTGCCTATCCGAGGTGGTAAAGGCGTGCTTAGTTCACACTGAAGGAAGTGGGTTCGATTCGCCGTCAGAAAATCGAAGGATTTAAGTAATGAGATTTTCACTTCTGGAGCGGCGCATGGTCCTGAGGTTCATTCAGCATTTCACACAAGTGAACACCAGGTTCATTCATGGGGGCGGAGGTGATCCGGCGTAGAGCTATCCCACTTATTCCTGAGGTTACGAATAGTGACTACTCCAAGGGCCTTCATTGCCTGTGTGCAGATAACTTTGATTTCTGAATGGAAATAGCTTTGAATTTCAGGAAAATGTATGGATGCTTTCGAATGGAATAGCACGTAAAATTACTGATTTAGTTGGCCGTGCGATTAGGGTCGCACAGCCGTGTGAGCTTTGCACTTGGGAGTTACTGGGTTCAAACCCAACTGTCGGCAGCCCTGAAGATGGTTTTTTGTGGTTTTACTTCAGGCAGAAGCTGTTGTTGTACCTTAATGATGGCCGCGACCGTTTGCTTCCCATTCCTAGCCCTCACCTATCCCATCGTCGCCATAAGACCTATCTATGTCGGTGCGACGTAAATGAAATTGAAAAAACGCCCAAAATTTAATTTGTAAGACGGCCGTAGATGAGATTTGAACACCTGTCACTTTCAAGGCAAGCCACAACAGACAAGGGGAGATATGGTGCCTAAATGACCTGATGATATTCGCGATAGTTTCGGATGGTTCAAGTAGCTAAGTACTAAATATGGTAGTTATGCGAGGAATTCTGGAAACCAGATTATTATTATTATTATTATTTATTATTATTATTATTATTATTATTATTATTATTATTATTATTATTATTATTATTATTATTATTATTATTATATAATGTTATTTGTTTTACGAGCCAGTAAATCTATAGACACGAGGCTGACACAGTATTTGAGCATCTTCAAATACCACCGGACTGAGCCAAGATCGAACCTACCAAATTGGGATCAGAAGGCTAGCGCGCAAACATCTGAGGCACTCAGCCCGGCTTCCGTAGATGAAATCAGTCAACCTGTTCCGGAATCGTATTTCGCCATCATTTACGATGACTTCTACATTCTGCAGTCCCTCTAAGCTGGAGTACAGTTTCCCATTATATCGCTGTTCTATCTATAGTCTATGTGGAGCGAATTGTATGGATCCCTGATATTTGTTGTACATCTTGTCATATATTCAGTATGAATCCTGTTTACGAGTGGACAACCTTTGATAGCTCTGGGTAACTTAATTTCTGTTGTCAATACAATGTAATTGGTTTTATGTCTCTCTTGTTACTTTTACGAATTTCAGAGACGTCGAGGTGCGGAAATGTTGTCCCGCAGGAGTTCATTTATGTACTGGTAATTCTCTACCGGAGATTGGCGTATTTGAACTTCAAATACCATCGGACTGAGCCGGAATCGAACTCGCTCACAACCGAACAAGCGAATTCTACTTTCCCTCTTTCTTGATGTCATTTTTTTAAAAGTAACGTTTGGTATAACATCTTACTCTCGCTCTGTTGCCATAAGAGGTCGAACAAGGTAATTGCGTCCAGTGACCTACAGAGTGTAAGCGTGCTTGTTATCTTCAGCGTATTGAACTTTGCCCATGTCGTAAATTGGTAAAGACTTCTCTGTAGTTGCTTAATCATGCTGATTTGTTTTCATAGACCTTCCTACTCATGATTCGTTCCTCGAGGCATTTACGAACATAATGCGTATATAGCATTTTACAGCAAGTTTGTCAAGCTATGAATATCCCATCCCGCTCTTTAACGTACTGTAAGTTAATACTGTAGTGTGGTGTCCTGTAAACCGCGCATAGTTTAAATAGGGTCCAGCAAGGGCGCCCATACCCGGGGACAAGGTGGGGCCGCGGCCCCCCCCCCCCCCTCCTAGCTCTCAGGGAAAGGCAAACATCTACAGTAGTCTAGTCAGGTGTTTTCCTTTCAAGAAAATGATTTTACCCCCCCCCCCATGGCACTACAGCCCTTGCAGGGCCTTGGCCTACCAAGCGACCGCTGCTCAGCCCGAAGGCCTGCAGATTACGAGGTGTCGTGTGGTCAGCACGACGAATCCTCTCGGCCGTTATTCTTGGCTTTCTAGACCGGGGCCGCTATCTCACCGTCAGATAACTCTTCAGTTCTAATCACGTAGGCTGAGTGGACATCGAACCCGGGGCCTCCGGGTAAGAGGCAGGCACGCTACCCCTACACCACGGGGCCGGCAGAAAATGATTTAAAAGTCAGTATTACGTAGAAGCTGTAGTACTGTTCCCCACCAACAGGCAGGGAACACCGTGGGTTATTCTACCACAGAATACAATTCGCCATTTATCTTGGAAAAATATAAAAATACTACGTACCGTACACCTGTCAATGAAACGCATTCTTGGAAGTGTGGTGCCCTCTAAATAACGCCCAGTTCGATCCGTACCTGTCAAGCAAACGTATTTATGGACGAGAAGATTTCAAATTTCAGAATGTTTGTAACTTTCCCATCACAATTTATTCAGGTTTTGGACTGGCTAAATGGAATAAATACACAAGTTATTAATATTCGAGTCTAGAGTTAACTTTGTAATTCTTAAAAGCTATTATTTACATTATATATATTTTTGTTATCCGCCGCTGTGGTGTAGTGGTTAGTGTGATTAGCTGCCACCCCCGGAGGCCCGGGTTCGATTGCCGGCTCTGCCAAGAAATTTGTAAAGTAGTACGAGGACTGGAACGGGGTCCACTCAGCCTCGGGAGGTCAACTGAGTAGAACTGGTTTTCTGTGCTTTCCCATTTCTTCTCCAGGCAAATGTTGGGATGGTACCTGACTTGAGACCAGGGCCGATTCCTTGCCTATCACTTCCGATAATCTTCACAAAGCCTCTGTTCAGCATATAAGGTGAGGTCGCCTGGGGGAGGTATTGGTCCTCCTTCCCAGTTTTACCCCGACCAAATGTCTCACGGTTCAGAACACTACCCTTGAAGTGGTAGAGGTGGGATATACATATATATTTAACTTTTAACTTTCTTTTACATTCTTTTAATTATTCAAGTTTTGCAAGTAGATGAATTTCAAGCAATGTATCAAACAATCGATGATATTACCATACCCCCCGCACTTGTTACCGGTAACTGTTTTTCCTAGTCTTTCGTTTAATTTCAGTTTGGTTGCTTTCCTTCGTCTCCCTTGTATATTCAGTTCTGTCCTCATTAACTCACACGCTGCGTGTTCCGCTTCTATACAGGGTCTCTCAAATAAACTAAGACCGTCCAAGCGGCGCTTTTACTCTCCCATACGTAAGCTGCAGTATTGGAGTCGCGCGCGTAGTTCTTGACCTTGCAAGCAACGTGCACACTTTCGACTCTCAAGCAGCCGTTGCCTGTCAGAATCTCAGCTGTTAACATGGTGAGACAGTTATCATTGCAACATCGTATTTTCATATGCAAAAGTTATTGTAAGTACGAGTCGGCTCGACGGGTGCGCGATGCGTTTGTTCAGCCACAGCCGACTGGATCGCTCGCTGCGCTCAGCTGGCTAGAGCGACGCATGAAGTCGGCCGTAGTTCAGCAATTTCCTGGTGAAGTGTCACCTTCACGAGCACAGATTCATGTAACTTAATTGTAAATAAATTTTAAATTACTGACTCAGAGCTCAATAAAAATATAAAAAACACACATGCGTGCACACGAACAGTTTTAACAAAGGAAAAGCTAGATGACATTGGTGCGAATCTTGATCACCGACTAAATCACTCGCAACATTATCACAAGTAGGAGTTTCTACTAGAGGACCTATGCTGCTACGGAGCATTCTTCATAAATAGGTCAAATAACGTACTGACAATCCGTACGTGAACTTCATGGTCCATTAATGCGGAGAAGTACACCCCCTTCAGGGTGGGAAATGAAAACTTCTGTCGTCGTCGAGATGGAAAAGCAGTCAGATGAGTCAACTGCATGATGTGGTCTGCGTGCGGAGGGGAAATTGTGGATGTGACCTGGTTATCACATCAGGATTGTTCCATACTGAGCCTCGTAAGTCAAGGCTGAAAACTACGTTCGTCATGAATTTACAGTACATATGATTGAAAACGCAGAGTTAATAATTTGGGCCGTAGCGTTCCGTCCCAGTTTGTAGGAGAAATCTACAAAAGAATTACAACTCATTCTAAAATTTTTAAAACTTGTAAGTTACTCATTATTTATGTGCTCTTAGAAAAAAGATTCCTAAAGCCCCAAGCTCACTTCGTCTTTCAGTCATTGGATGAATCCATATTCCCATATGCGACGAAGACTCCGCCTCCTACATTAAAACCGTAGCAAGATTATAACCGTTACAGTCCATAGTGAACAAACCTAAGAATTTCTGAAGGCAACAAGAAACATACGATCAGACGTGTCACGTCCAATAAGTTTCGAAAACGTTCGAATAAAACTGTATAGAAACTAATAAGTAGTTTCTTATAAGGTTTACTAACCCACCAGGTAGCCTTCATTGTTGGCGTCACCGTGGTTAGCCGGTTCGAGTCCCGTTGGTTAAAAACAGTTTCACTATCAGGATGTTGACCGGCAGAGTAGGAGAAGCGATGGTACACATTTCTAATCATTAGATTGCTGCCAAAAATCTGGATTCAATTCCAACCTCTCCGCAGTGTCCATAGAGAATGAAGGCCTGTGCCATTGTTGACGATGAATCGTCCGTCGGATGTAGACGTATTCAACAGGAGGAGGCGATGTATATAATTCCTCTCCCTACATAATCATCATCACCATAATCATCTCACGCCCGGACGCGCAGGTTATGGGCGTCAAATAGAAAAACCTGCACCAGGCGAGTCCAACATGCCTTCGGACACTCACGGCACTAAAATCCATACGCTAAATAACAAAACAGGTTTATTTGAGAATTTTCCCGTTAAAGAAATAAAATTGGTGCGAAAGGCTTCTGAATGGATGCCTCATACCGTTGGAGCTGTCAACCTGGGATCGTGGGGTTCCTAGCTGAGTACAGTATTAATTTCACTTTCTTCTGATAGGCTTCTACTTTAATCTATTCTATCCGACCATCCTTGATCAACTACCGGTATACCCTTTTCTAAATACTTCTAAGAATAACCTCTTCTCGAACTAAAATATCCTAGCTGTGTTGTTACAAAGTTTCCCATAATTATATCATAATAAAGATAACCGGATATTTGAGTGCCGTGCCGATCTTTACACTTAGAACTTATGCTCCCAGGACAGCGGATTCAGTCCATGGTAAGATTGTTGGCATTACATTGCGGGTGCTCTCATCGTATCGCTGACTTTCGACACGTTGAGGGGAGTTTGAAAAAAATATATATATATTTTCATCCTGAAAAGAATCTACAATTTCCGTATTACATTTATGTAGTGCTTATGAAGAAACTCGTTCGAGAAATATGTTTCAGAGTTACTAAGTTTCAGTAAATTATAACCAAGTTATATTTATTTAGCACAGGGCCTCTCAAACGCCCAAAATCTCAGGCGTGCAAACTGAGGCGCAGAGTTCATGTGGACAGTGCATCAGTCCCACTCGGCTCGGTTCGGACCGGCGCGTCGTCTCGGGGTGACTCGGCTAAGCTCGGCTCAACTCGGCTCGGATTTGAAGCGCTACGGAGCAAGTGAGGAAGAGGGAGACAGGCGGAGCAAGCTAGACAGGCGTGGGGAAAGAGAGATACAGCGCTATTGTGACTTTGGTGGTGATTCTAGTGTACAACTGAGATGGCGTTTTCTGGACGCATACCCTGTTCCTCAAGGACAGACCGTGAATGTGCAGTATTGCTCTTCATTCTTCGAACATCACCTACGACCAGTAAGAAGCGACGACACTTATTACAGACGCCTCTCATCATTTTTCAGGTGGCTGATTTATACGCTCGCTGCGGGTGAGACGTGCTCTATCATCCCTCATACTACCCGCACTTCAGCCCCTGTGATTTTGATTGGATATCGAAGATGATGGAATAACTGTTCCCGTAGTTCTAGATATATTCCGGCACGTCGTTTGTAACGATTCTACGCAATGCTTGTTACTACGTTGAGAGATTGTAGAAGTTTCACAGAGTTCTCTCTTTTGTATCGGGTGTAATTAATGGTTTCACTAATAAAGAAACAGCTCTCGGACTCATATTTTTAATTTTGCTCTAAAACACCGTGAGAAGCCTCCGAACCAAAATCGAAAAAGGAAGAGTTTCTCAGTGTGTAAATTAGCCTCCAATTCATAATATTCGCTCCACGCAAAAATTTTAAGTTAAAGGAAATCAAATTATACAAGTAATTTAATTCTGGTCCAGTAAACTTGTAGAACAACGAAAAAAAAAACCTACTTCTACAGCATTTTTCGTACCCAGGTGGGTCGCGGGTGCAAACTGTTTCGATGTATATGACCCTATTTTACGATTAATGTTCTTCCTAATACCAATGACATGTGGGATGTATGCGCTATTGCATGTGTGTACGCGCGCGCGTTGTTTGGTGGTCCGATGTGCTTTGTTTATATAAAGAGGTGTGTATTGAGATAAACACAAATCAGTCTCCAAGTCAGAAGAATGAACCAGACTCGGCTAAAATCCCCTATCCGGCCGGGAGTCGGAACCTGGAACCACCTGGATCGAAGACCTTGACAAAAAAAAGGGCCGGAAAAATTGACCGAAACAGATACAAACATTTCGAAGGTCTTATTGCAGAAGTTTCAGAGAAGCAGTGCCATATAATTAGGAAGAACTTCTACCAGTCAAGATGTTGACACCCTAGCAGTTAGAACGGACCTTGGACAAATGACGCTATTTTATAATTTTACCTCCGTATGATCACTGATGAGCTTATTGTCGATGCGGCAGAGCAAACCGCTTACCCGTACATCAACGTACAGAGTAATATCTGGTTTTGCTGATCCATTCTCTTTCATTTGGATGCGAACCACTCGATATTACAGATCGCTGCCTCTATGGCATGCAGATGTCGCGCCGAGTGCTCGCTGGTTTGTGCTGATGGTTGAATTGGGGCAATTGGGATAACATTTGGAGCACCTGCTGCGTGAGGGTAATGCGTTTCCGAACATTATTTAGTAATAAGTACTTAAAATACCAATACCTGTTTGGGCCTTGCAAGAGGTATATGAATTCTCTTTCTGATATTTGTAATACAGCCTGTAAGGCATGTGTTTTCAGCGCAAATTGTTTACTGGGGAAAATAATTTACAAGCAAAATTTAACATTCCTTGCCCTGTTTCGCTACATTCTAGCTGATAAGACTATTTAATAGAAGAAGTTGTCAGTCTTGTTCAATTGACGAAGATAGAAGAAATTGGTAAATATTGCAAAGTGCAGAAAACAGAAATAGAAATAATGATATAGTTTGAAATATTCTTAATCTTATGACACAGTTCATTCCTCCCAGAGATGGTAAATGGTTTAGATAACCGCTCTCTGTGATAGAAGAAACTTTTAAACATTTATAAAAATTCTTCACAATAATTCTTGCGCGGGTGTTACTATGAAAACGATATCTCCTTTCCACTCTGAGCTTATGCATATGCTAAAGGTTTAAATATCAAGTTGCTTTACGTTGCACCGACACATTAGATCTCATGGCGAAAGGTTCAAATAAAAATAGCGTAAAGAGAACTATAAGTTCTATACTTCACGTATGAACTCATTAGCTTTACCACTTAGCTCTTCAATTTATGACGTCATTAAATATATTAAATGCATGAAACACAATTTTGATAAGAAAATCGTGATGATCTATTAATAAATCACAAATTTTTTTTGTATCATACGTTTTAGCGAAGTAGCTGGTTTATTGCTGTAATTAGCGATAATTTTTAGTCGATAACCATCATCCGTCAGAGCTGTTTACGTGTTTGTTCGTGAATAGAATGATAATTAGTACAAATTGGAGTAACTGAACTTGTTAGCGAGTTTCAAGGTTAGTAGCTGCAATAGGTAAAGCGAAAGTACAGGGAGTTCTTTGAACTGTGTTTCGCCACGTTCATACAGCGGGAGTTGGCAACTACGAAAAATCGCATACCGGAAGGTTGGTGAATGTGCCGCGATACATCTATGTAAAACATAAAAAGCACGAAGTTCGTAAATAAATACATAAATAAATTTATTCCTTCCATTTTTATTTTAATCTTCAAATTGTTGAAGAGGCAGTTGTACCGTTTTATTTCTCGCGAAATCTCCTGCTAGGATTCAGACTTTTATCATAATACATAATAAATGAAAATCCTTTTCTCTTGTGTATAACAAATTCTAACCAAATTAATAAATAATAATCATTTCGTGTGGCTGTTGCTAGCCTGGTGCAGCCCTTGTACTGCAGATCCGTCGACGAGGGTGGGCGGCATCTGCCGTGTACGGGAAACTGCGTGTTACTGAAGTGGAAGATACTGTTGTGGATGGTGCATGATTTGCAGGGATGTTTGGGACAGTACAAAACCCCAGTCCGCGTAGTAAGGGAATGAAGTATTTAAAATCATCGACCTGGCTGGAAATCGAATCCGGGGCCCTCTGAACCTAAGTCTATTACGCTGACAATTCAGCCAAGGAGCCGGACAATTAATAAACGCTACGTGAAAATACAAATCTCGTTTCACTGAATAATCTCGCCGGGAAGGAAGTTTACGCATCTAGACGTATGACCTATGTAAGTGAGGAAGATTGTATCCTGTGCGGGCGAGATTATATCTGGCGTAATTCTGTTCAAAGACACTCCCGCATGCTTACATTTGTTACTGGAATAGTATTTGAATATAAAATTCCGTTGGATATATCTCCGGTTTATTTCGTTGGTGCTGGAGAAATGTACTGTCATCTCCCAGCGGACAGGCTTCTGCAATAGGCTGCCAGGTGCAGTTTGAAAATAGCCGAGTTCGAAAATATCCGAACTTTAAATGGACAGAAAACAGTATAAAAATACAGTATCCGCAAGAAATATGTAGCCGAAATAAAGGTAATGAGTCTCAAAATATCAGGAGTAGGTGCATAGGTGACAGGGACTTCAAAAACAGCTTTTAAGTTTCTTAGCTGGGTGCCCGTATTTCGCTATGGTGAGGATGAATTTTCATTTTAATTCATTTTATTTAAAAGCCGTTTTTCAGATTACTTCGAGGGTCATTCGCTAGACAGTCCACATATGCCACTTGAGCTATGGAATTGTCATGGAAAAACGATATCGAACAAACAATGCCATTGAAGGATGAAATTCTGAGGTCAAATGCCTGATAAAAGGACCTCATCCCCGCTTCAAGGGGTTGGTATCAGCTGAAACATCCGGTTTTCATAAAGCCAGGGTCGATATGAACGGACTGTCACTCCTGATAGTGTGCGATGTGTCGCACTGTTCCACTAGAGCCGAGGAGGACGCAGATCTGTCCTGCAATGCCATTCGGATGAGGTGTCGATCTTCTCGGGGGTTGGTCTGGGTGGTTCTACGGCCTTCTGTGAACCATTCTGTACACATTCGTTGCACTGCCAACACACTTCGTCCCACACAAGCAACGATTTTCCGGATGTATGCATCACGTTCTCTCGTGCCAATAATGCGCTCTGTTTCAAACTCTCATTTGACGGTACGGGTCTCGCATACGTCTGCGAGGCATTCTGCACGTATTCTCAAGTCAAATTGATCCATTAACTTCGCTTTATAACGATGAGAGAAGCAGGCACATTTTACCGGTAGGTGGTGGTTCACCGAGATATCGAACCTGAGGGCCGATAGGGTTCAAATGCTAATCATTTCTTCAGAACATACTAATGAACATGTCCTATGAATATGCACGTACTATGTGTAGTCTGTCAAGGTGTTCTGGTTTTTATGAACATGAATGTATTCACTGTCCAAAACTCAGAGGGGGTCCGTGAAATTAAAAAAAAAAGTCAAGGGGTCTTCGGACTTGAAAGTTTTCGGAACCACTGCATGTAATAATAAAAAACGTTCCAATTGTCTGTGATCGTCATTGGAATGGTAACTTTCAGATTGGTGAAGTAAACTCGAGAGAATATCTTCTTTCGAATTCCTTTGTGACTCTGTGAAAGGAAAGGTACACATTATGACATCGTCATGCTGACAGGTAGGAAGTATATGTTGCTTTGTCTACAAATGTATGAATATCCCTGCGCTAGTGATTTCTCCGTGCTGAGTGGAATATGTCAGGTTAATGATCCTTCCCTCTATCTCAACAGGTTACTAGATTTTGCTGCACTTGAAGTACATGCGTTTGTTCTTTTTCAGACTTTTCATTATGTAAAGATTGCGTAAATACTAACTCGCTCAATCATCTACTCTGAATGATGACACTGCTTTAAGAAGCCCCCGTTTTACACTCTGACACTATCGTGGCAGATTTAGACTGCACTATCCATGCAATTGTCAAGTGGAATCGTCGTGGCTTCCCACAAAGACGGCCGTGGCTCGAATCCCGGCCAATGCATGTAGGATTTCTGAAATAGAACGTGAAGTCTCTGTAGTTCGGATTCCACATAAAACTGGAAGTCCCGTGGCTATTATCAAGACACCAACTGACACGTTAAACTATAAGCTTTGTAGAAGAATACGATCCAGAGCTCAGAATCGTTGGGTACGGTTAGGGAGACCTTTCATTTTATAAAACTTACAGACTATCTGTAATCATACCTTCTTAATTCACGGCCAGTTACACTTCGTTTCGCCATGCTCTGGTCCTGTTACGAGTTTAAAGCTGGGACATTCACAAGGGGGCATTCTCTACTCGTCACCACCGATTTCGCTCAAATTTATACAACATGCAGGGCTTGGCTAGAAATAAAAGTACCCGAAGTGGGGACTCCAGATGGCCAAGCGTATAGAAAATAAAAATTAAAATAAATTTTTTGACACGGCTCTGTCCTGCATGTTCTATAAATTTGAGCGAAATCGGTGGTGACGAGTAGGAAATGTGCCCTTGTCGGATGTGGTAGCCACACCGCCGAACTAGCTTCTGCACGTTTCTTTAAGATGTTCTGATTTCGATGTCTGTTATGACGTATAATGTCGAACTGTTACTCCCTATGTGCAGAAATTATCTTAATGGTTAAAGAGCGAATTTGCTATGGTTTGTCTCATACTAGCACGGACACCCAGTAAGGGACTCCCCATTCCTATTGGCTAACACATCCCTTCTCCACAATTAACCATTATCTTTAAATTACTTCCTGTGCTATTTTCAGTGCTTGTATTGTTGCCACCGTAGTGGACCTACACTATATTTACGACTGACCTCGCTACTACAGCAGTCAAAGATTGAAAAAGTCTACCTGGTATGTTTTTTCAATTAGTGAATTCACGGAGAGAGTCATGCGACACTTTGAGTCATGCGAGCACTAAAGCTACCCACACCACACTTCAATTAACGTAGCTCCAAACTTGCATAGCATGTTGCCGACTTCCTGACGGGCTGTACTATCAGGTTTTGCACCTGTTAAGAACGACTTGCCTTAATCTTTTTTTAACTGCCCCAATTTACCAGAATATTTCTGGACTGAGTGGCTCAGACGGTTCATGCGCTGGCCTTTTGACCCCAACATGGCACGTTCGGTCCTGGCTCAGTACGGTCGTATTTGAAGGTGCTCAAATATGACAGCCCCGTGTTGGTAGATTTACTGGCACGTAAAAGAACTCCTGCGAGACTAAATTCCGGCACTTCGGCGTCTCCAAAACACCGTAGAAGTAGTTAATGGGACGTAAAGCCATTATTAGGTTACGTGAATGAATCGTATCCATGAAATGTCATTGTATTTTTTTTATCCTGAATGAAGATAATTCTCTCGCATATCAACAGTAAAATTAGCGATAAATTAATAAATACCATTATTACTAGAGAAGTATACATGCGTACCTACGGCGACTATTTCTCTGTAGACACGACTCTCTGTGGCATTCCGCTTCATCGTACAGGCTTTTGTTTCCTTCCTGTGAATTCTAAATATCTTTATCCATCATGACTATCGCGGGAAGTTCAAACGGGAAAATGGAGGTAAAAAGTATATCGTTTGTAGGGCGTAACACAAAAATGATTTTTCTTGAAAGAAAAATGGCATGATCCCTGGACCAATAATTATATTAATGAGTTACGGGCCCAAGTCAACAACACGCCCCACCAAGTAATATCAAGCAAAGCAGTTCAAAGAAGTGAGTAAAAATTTCACACACAAAGGTGTTACATGAACAAAAGATATAGGCCTACTGAAGGGCTGTGATGTAGTAGAAAGTCCTAGTCGTAATGTAGGAAAGTATGCATGTATATATTTCTCTAGTAATAATGGTATTTATTAATTTACTGCTAATTTTACTATCAATTTGCGTCTTTCATTTAGGACAAAAATTATAATGAAATATCATGGATACGATTCGTTCACATAATCACATTATTATATTGGTTATAATTATATAAATATTACTAATTCCTGACACTTATAATCCTACCTAGCTTGTTGACACACCCTATCTTTTTTTTTCTCTCTTTCATTGAAAGTGATGTGTACTTACTAAACGGAATTTTGATTGCAGATTCCTTTCCGAGGTATCCCGGGTTTGTCAAATTAAGCGAAATTGCTGAAAAAGTGAATTGCTGCAAACATTGTTAGCACACATTTGTTAGTGTTTTGGATATCCGAGTGATAAATATTCTTATGGCACCACTGGTTGGTCGGACAGACCTAATTACCTGAACGTACGGAGGGTCACGAGAATATGCCGAGATAGTAACTGATTAGTTTTGCTTACTGCCGTAGGCTACTCAGTTGTTGTAAGACAGAATATAAGTACTCACCACTTCGATGCTGAAGTGACTGTTTTTGGAGACTTCAGCTGGTAAGTTAATATGAAACCAATCAATTCACAGGGAACTCAGACGGTCATAGTCAGAAACTGTCAATTTTTTTTAAAACTCAGAAGTGTTTGGTTAGGGTAGGTTAATGCTGTCACAATTCTAAAGCTGCCTACCCATTTAAACCACGTACAACCACACACGTTGCAAAAGATTTTCACAAACATTACTGTAGTTGCTTGATTTCTGCTGTGATGTGAATATGTTTGTGTAGCTGTTATGATGGCTTTGTGCTGCGAACTTTAAAACTAATAAGCGAAGGAAACATGGACTTAAATGAAGGACTAGTTGTGAAAGAGAGCTGATTTCAACCACGAAAATCTCCTGAAAAAACTAAATGTATTTGCGCCGCTTGACTTTAACAACTAGTTACGTGAGTGCTCGGTTACCTTCTGAGAACTATTACATATGATCACCTTATTAATTGAAAAATATACCATAGTGATGAGAGACCCTATGGCACCCAAAGAAAAATGGTTTGTAACCTTGCGTTTTCTTCCACGTGGGCTCGTCTTTGAAGACTTGAAGTTTGGAACTGTACCTAAGTGTATTTCAAACATTTGGCAAAATTCTCGCTAAGTTGCTGAGTCCAATTAATTTTATTTCGAAACATTTTACAAATAATATCGTTGTCGGTTTCTTTTAATTTGTCTCAAAGCTATCGCAACCACTGTTCTTTAGGTTACGTTCTCTATAGGCATCACTTTTCACTTGTCACAGCTCTGGAAGAAATTGGTTGCTGTGAATAAAATCTCTCCAGAATTCTCCGTTGGAACTTCGACTGGAAAGTTTGTGAAAACGCCACGTGTTGCACAAATTACTTCAAAAGGCGTCTGAATTTACACCATAGCTTTCAAACTGTTGTGCAGGACTTCAAACTCTACCATACACTATCAGGCAGTTTGTACAACAGCCCTTGCGCAAGCTGTTTGATAGTATATGGGCCCCATAAGACGATAGAACTGGAAATACGACCACCCTTGGAATTCGAACTCGAGGGATGAGAGAGAGAGAGAGAGAGAGAGAGAGAGAGAGAGAGAGAGAGAGAGAGAGAGAGAGAGAGCTCTTTGATTTTGAATTGGCTCTTTCCTCTTAGAAATACGACCACGTAAATAGAAACTGTCCTCTAAAGAGGTCAATACTCAGTAGTTGCTTACGAACCACGTGGTAGAAAGTGACTAGATTGGGGCCAGCCAACAGTCGATTGCGACCACCTTTTGGTTAGATCGCAATTTTTTCTTTTGAAAAAGAAAAACAGAAATGACTAGAGACAAATCCTTATGCTCGTGCGAAAAATAGGGGAACTATTTAGAGTCTAAAATACAGTAAAAACATAAATAAATCCGCGGTTCTTCGTTTGTCAGCATTTTCTGCTACTGCCTAGCATTAGTAATAATATGGGTGATAATTTACATCCCTGCTTTAGACCAATATTTGAATGCATCTCTACGCTACGTCTTCCTTTACTTTAATTGTACATATCACTTCAGCCTTAATCATTTCATTCGACTCTAGCCAGCCTCGCAGCGACAGCCCGTCTGCTGACCGAATCAAAAGCTAACGCTGGTGGTGTCCTCAACAGCACTGCCATCAGCCGTCATAGATGGCCCAGGCATCACTGAAGAGGCGTACTGGGGAAATGAGGAGTGAGGTAGTTTCCCATTGCTGAAGTGTTTGGTTAGGGTAGGTTAATGCTGTCACAATTCGTTTTCATTATTCCTAATTTTTATTAACGATATTTTGGTTAATGAAGGGAAGGAGAATAGGACATGCCCATTTCTGAAATTCCTGGCCTGGTTTTCGTAGACATCCTTCTGCTGTCTTTGACACTAGAATCAAGGAAGCTGCTGAATATTAATGGTTGTAAACAGGAAAACAAAGTAAAGAAAAACAAGAGGTGGTGGTCAGAAGGCGTAGAACTTGAAGTGGTCAAAAAATAGAATACTTAGGTATTATAATAACATCAAATGGAATGTGGAATCAATAAATGAGGCGAGTTAAAATAAAAGAGTTGGACACTATCTAGGACGGCATGTTTGGAAAGGAAGATGCGAAATGACTATAAGCTACATAAACATGTTTTAAATGCTCTTGTGATATCAAGAGCATTGTATGGGGCAGATCTTTGGGGTATTGAAGTAGATAAAAAAAGAACTGCACGTAATTATTAATAAATTCTGCAAAATAATAATGGGTTCACAAGAATGTACAGCTAACAGCGGAGTCAGGATACTACGTGAAGAAATAAACATACAAGCAGAAATAGCTGGAAAGGTAATACAATTTTGGCCGACATTAAGAAGAGGAAACGGCGGGGAAACACTGAATTTAGCATATCAACATCAGTGATGTGGTGGGTAATGGGACCATTTAAGAATAAGCGTCAGAGAGGAACACATGACGAGAACCGGTTTTTACTTTGTGGGGAAATAATGGAAGAGGTGCATCTATTGTGAGTTTGTAGGAAGACGAAGGCAATTAGAGGAAAACATCTAGGAAGAGAATATAAAGAAAAACTGGAAATAGAAAGATTTCTACACAATTAGTCAATTATTGAATAAGGAATGGATTGCACGGGGAAGAACTGCAATTTTTTTGTATCCTAAAACGTATGTGGTAAAAGGAAATAAGAAAAAATGAAGCAAGCATTAACAAAAATAACAATGAGATAAATAATTACTAGAAGGCTTAAATATAATTTCAAATGTAGCAGTAGATAAATTATTGTTGTACTGTAGTGTCGTTATTCTTTTATTCTTAAAATAATTATTAAACTGCATGCGAATTGGATGGGAACATTAATTAATCAATTAATTCATTCATTCACATTTTTTATACACTTCACACATTCATCCACTCAATCATGACTGCTCTGTACCCAGTTGGTGGCTGTCCGTGACCGGGTGAGATGAGTTTTCATTCATTCATTCATTCATTCATTCATTCATTCATTCATTCATTCATTCATTCATTCATTCATACACGAGCACAATTCAATCATGAAAACATTCACTCACCAATTCATATAAGCACTCAGTCATTCTTTCAATCATTCACTTCATTCAAAAGGTATGTTGTAATTGTAGGATAACACTATAAATACTGATGAGACAATTAAGCACTAATACAACTTAGGGAAGGTAAGATACATGTGTGTCCTAGACCATGTAACTCTGTTAACATCTAGGACTAATAAATAAATAAATAAATAAATAAATAAATAAATAAATAAATAAATAAATAAATAAATAAATAAATAAATAAATAAATAAATAAATAAATAAAATAAACTTTAAAGAAAAACGAACTGCAATTTAGAAATTAGATTAAAATAGTTAACAAGTTTGATTGTAAATATTTATTGTTGTAACAGGAAAAAATGCATGTATCAAAACACATTTTGGATTACAATAAATGATTACTCCCTACCCAGTTCCAGGTGATCCGAATCTGTGGGATGGGAGTATTCTATTTTAAGTATTCTATTCTACTTTTTATTATTAAATATATATCGAAGATTTTGCTCATCAAATGATACGTTAACAATCGTATTATATAATGAAATACTCGCAACACTAAATTAATAAATATTAGACATGTGCGTAATATTTCTGCTTGTTAACATTCATTAATAATATAAATAATACTTCAGTTATTTATTATTCATTTGTAAGTGCATATTATGCATATGTGCGTTCATAGCATATGCATGGCTAAGTATTTGGGATTAAATTTGATTATTTATAAAATTAAGACTACACCATTACTAAACGACTGCGGTAGATCGTAAAAGATTAAAATCATTAAGAATATAAAACATTTCACACCTCATAAAACTAAAGGAGTTGCTCAGATATAAGAAAACTTTTCTTTGTAAGAAGAGCATTTCTGAGGCTTTCCCTGGAAATGTAAGTATATTTTGACAACATCCACAAGTACGTCTTTTCGACCTTCATGTTCCTTGGTGCTTACGTCAGTAATGTCCCGTTAGCTCCTGACAGAGTCACGCTTGCTGCTGTGGGCTGTGACTGAGTCACACTGAGAATACATTACGTCGTTACAGCGTAAATCTGTTGTAACTTTCTATGCTCCCACGCTGTCACGGTGACACAGAATACTGCATTTTATAAAGACGTTCTGCTTTCTTGCTAAATTGTGCTTGAAGCGAGTTCAACGAACGGTGTTATGTCGCCATATGTATGTATGTATGTATGTATGTTGGGTAATCAGCCCGAAGGCTGGTTTGATCCTCTGCAGCTCCGCCAACAGCTGTCATAAATAGCCTAGGCGTCACTGAAGAGGCGTACTAGGGAAACAAGGAGTGAGGTAGTTTCCCGTTGCTTTCCTCACCGAGCCAGCAGTTGCTCTTAAATATCAGTCTGCCAAGCCCACTGAAATGTATGCACCAACCGACCCTATGAGCGATATTTCCACACCATTCATAACAGGGACTGGCTGCATAAGGAATGGTATTACTAGCATCACTCATACCTCAGTCACTTTCATATTGTCAAAGCCAAGGATGAGACTGAGACAGGTCAATGAAAGTAACAAATTTGATATAGCCCATACCAGAAGACATAGTGCACTGTAAACACTACATCTCGCCAGCAAAGGCATTGTCGCCATATATATATATTTGCTAGTTGCTTTACGTCGCACCGACACAGATAGGTCTTATGGTGACGAGGGGACAGGAAAGGCTTAGGAATGGGAAGGAAGTGGCCGTGGCTTTAATTAAGGTACAGCCCCAGCATTTGCCTGGTGTGAAAATGGGAAACCACGGAAAACCATCTTCAGGGCTGCCGACAGTGGGGTTCGAATCCACTATCCCCCAGATGCGATCTCACAGCCGCGCGCTCCTAACCGCACGACCAACTCGCCCGGTGCCATATATTTTAATACAAACGAAATGTTCTTGGTCGCACTTACCAGTCGCCAGTTTCACTGCTTTCTTTTAACTCTTCGATTGTATTTGCTAACGATGTATTGATAGAATTTTACGGAATATTACAGTCAGAAACGTGGTGGCATATACAGAGTTATATGTTCGTCTGCGTGGCTTTCAGTACTCTTATAACGGGAAAACTTCCCTCCCCTCCCTCTCTCCCATAGAAAAGACTGTATACTAATGCCGATAGTTGACTCAAAAACAAGCATCGCAACTTCCGGGACGTAAGTCGGTGGCATCGTAAACAACGGACTCGCCAACATCGGGAACGTTCTGATTGTCATAAAATTATTACTTAATGTGATGTTGGAATCAAAGGGCTGCATCAGTGAAAGAATCGACTGTAATAATTATACTCCACCATAGAGGACTTTTCAATGATGGCAAAATATTTGTATATTGGCAGATGAAAGGATGAAACCGGAGGAAATAATTTAACTATGTCTATTAACGACATTTGTGTTGATGACCTATAATGAAATAATCATTCAATCGATCAATTGTCCGCTTCCATGACTAAATGGTCAGCGTGCTGGCCTTTGGTCACAGGAGTCCCGGGTTCGATTCCCAGCAGTGTCGGGAATTTTAATCCTAATTGGTTAATTTCGCTGGCACGGAGGCTGGTTGTATGTGTCGTCTTCATCATCATTGCATCCTCATCACGACGCGCAGGTTGCCTACGGGAGTCAAATCAAAAGACTTGCATCTGGCGAGCCGAACTTGTTCTCGGACACTCCCGGCACTAAAATACATTTCATTTCAATCAATCACGATATAGAGAATTTTTCTCAATCTTAATTAATTAAAAACTCACATACTGTTACCAGCACTGTTACATGTTACACTAAATTTCCCAAACACTAAATTGAAGCAACTTTTTTCTCTCCATTCGTATTAGTTATAGTTTCGGAGATGGGTGCCTAGTTGTACTTCCCCTTAAAACAACAATCATCACTACTACCAGGGTTATGGTTTTCTGTGATATAATAATCATCTGAACAGCGGGGAAGCTTTCTTTGGCTGAGGTGCTCGAAACATGTCAGCTGTGCGAAGGTTCTGAGCCTGACATTGTTTCCATGCACTTATGTCTGGCTCCATATTTCTTGTTCCAAGTCAACCGGGCGAGTTGGCCGTGGGCGTAGAGGCGCGCGGCTGTGAGCTTGCATCCGGGAGATAATAGGTTCGAATCCCACTATCGGCAGCCCTGAAGATGGTTTTCCGTGGTTTCCCATTTTCACACCAGGAAAATGCTGGGGCTGTACCTTAATTAAGGCCACGGCCGCTTCCTTCCAACTCCTAGGCCTTTCCTATCCCATCGTCGCCATAAGACCTATCTGTGTCGGTGCGACGTAAAACCCCTAGCAAAAAAAAAAGTTCCAAGTCATTTGTTTAATTCCTGTTCTTTCTGGATCCCAATAATGTTAAAAGTGCGAAGTTGAGGATCCTCAATTTCAAATCCTTTTTAGTCCTCTTTCTTCGATGATTTATCTCTTCTCCACTTGTCAGTGTAGTGAACGGCCAATAATCTCAGTATTTTCCCCTGTCAAACGTCTACCACGTTCGTCAACAGCATAAAACCTTATCTTTATCGTTTGTGAAATCAACGAATCGCCTAGCTTCCTCTGTTAAAATTTTAGCTTAACTACACATTTTCTATTAATATGTCATTTTTCCTATAATTATGTTCTCAGTTTTGCCGCGCGTGTTAACGCTCTGAGGCTATAGAGCCAAGTTCTGCATTCGGGAGACGAGTTGGTTCGAACCCCACAGTCAGAATTGTTTTCCGTGGTTTCCCATTTTAACTTCAGGTGTTCAGGTGAATGCCGAGATAGTTCCTATTCACAGACCACAGCCGATTCCTCCCACCTCCATACCTGATTCCATTCATCATTCATTTCATCCTCATTAGCTCCTCAATTGAGGTTGGCGTCACGAAGGGTATCCGGCTGTAAAGCATGCCATATAATTTCATCCCGCCTCATCCCTGACCCCGTATCTAGGAACGGGCTGAGGGATACACACACATGTTCTTAGTTAAAAGTTGTCCCTACAAATGTCTTCATTCATTCATGTGTGGAAGATAATAATGTTTACGAATACGTTGGCTTGGAATGCTGAGCATGAATTAATAGAGTTGTTTAATGCAGGCAGACTTAAGCCTGGTGGTGACTAGAAGAGTGCAGGGAAATTAAACACAAAAGATGATGTTTGGCTGTTTCAAAGTGGGTAGGTAAAATGGTTAAGATTTAAACATTCAAATACTCGTAGTTTTAGTGTACGGTTGTGTAGGAACATTTCGATAGGGAAGACATTCGTGAATTTTCCTCAAACTAGATCAGCAGCAAGTTTATTTTCATTCTTTCTTTCTTTTTCTCATGGCGGCGAATGGAGGAGATCCGGGCTGAGTGGCTCAGACGTTGAGGCGCTAGCCTTCTGACCCCAACTTTGCAGGTTCGATCCTGGCTCAGTCCGGTGGTATTTGAAGGTGCTCAAATACGGCAGCCTCATATCTGTAGATTTATTGGCACTCAAAGGAACTCCTGCGGGACAAACTTTTGGCACCTCGGCGTCTCCGAAAACCGTCAAAAGTAGTTAGCTGGACGTAAAAACAATTACTACTATAATTATTATTCGAATGGAGGAAGATAAGTTACCTAGGAGGGTAATGGACTGAAGAAAAGTAGAGGGAGACCAAGGCGACTACGATTACACTCGGGTTTTGATGATTTGAAGGTATGGAACTAAACGATGCCATAGAACTAACTGCAAATGGAGGATTGTGGTGGAACTGTTAATTCACAAGGACTTGCAGACTGAACACTTAAAGCCATAACAGTTTATAATATGCCTGCAGGCCCTACTTGTTCCTCTAGAAAACGCATGTAATAGAAGTCCCTCTACATGTACACTTTGCGGCTGAAAAAGTGTTCGACTGAATAAATCCCCCAGTACAAGCGCGACAGATAAAAACATATTGTCATAGACGTTTTGGCTATATACGTAGTTCACGGGGATTTATGTAGTGTTTACTTATAACAAGATTCACTTGTATGATTTTAGAAAGAATTGTGAAAATTTAAACTCTCATCCTCATCCCGACGTAGTGCAGCTTTTTTTCTGGCATACCCCCAGTGGAGTTGGCCTGCGTGTACCATTTTAACAACATACCAGTCATCCTGCAATTCTTCGTTTTCTTGCAGTATTGGGAATCGAGCCCGTGCCTCCGAGGACGCCAGCTAATATTGATAACCGTTACGCTACGGAGGAGGACAGTAGAGTTTAAATGTTGGCATTACCGGGCGAGTTGGCCGTGCGCGTGGAGGCGCGCGGCTGTGAGCGTGCATCCGGGAGATAGTAGGTTCGAATCCCACTATCGGCAGCCCTGAAGATGGTTTTCCGTGGTTTCCTATTTTTGCACCAGGCAAATGCTGGGGCTGTACCTTAATTAAGGCCACGGCCGCTTCCTTCCAACTCCTAGGCCTTTCCTATCCCATCGTCGCCATAAGACCTATCTGTGTCGGTGCGACGTAAAGCCCCTAGCAAAAAAAAAAATGTTGGCATTATGTACAAAATGACCTAAACGTTGCTGGTGTTTTCTTAACTCAATAGAACTACGCACGTTTATCGGTAAAATGTTTGCATATGAAATGGACGAGGTATACGACTAAGTTCGATCGTAATTCTTGCGTACAAAAGACCACTTAGCGTTTTTGTCAGGAGGTGTATACTAAATTACTGGAAGTTCGTCGTTGAATAATAATTAATACGAATTGTGATAGGTACCAGTAATATACGGGTCCACTGAGTTGTACTAATACACATTCATATTATAATCGTTGAGATAGTTATTGTGCATATAGCATATAACAGATATCCATTCGTTATGTTTAAAAATACTCATAAGAGCGCGTTTTTGTCTCTCCATTCCCCGTCACCGAAGGCTTACGTTAAGCCGCTCTCTTTGTAATCTTGGAATTGCTAGACAGGTGCTTGCTATCTCTCTTCCTTTTAATTTTAATAATTGTTCCTCGTTTCAACAAATTACATATTCACGTCTTTGGCGGAAGTTATCACTGGTAAGTTTTGAAACGATCTTTTGTAGTTCTTAGTTACAAATTGCAGTGTGTTTTAATTCTTTCATCTACCAGTTTCACACTTTAGCACCTCGCCATGTATTTTTCTCTAAATGTTTGTAATGTGTTCTATTGTAGGGATTCTAACTCTCTGTCTCTGTGAATTTTAGGGACAGAGAAAAAAAACCAACAACAACTGTCAACAGTTCAGTTATTTATTGTCGGTGCACATGAAAATATTCCACCCAATATGGCGCGATGGGATTTTTGTTGAAATGTTTCTTGAAAAGTATAAACCCTCCTTTTTTTTAGCAGACTTTTCAAGTTAAAGACGCAGAGGTTGTCATCCATATGACAGAGGGAGAGGGAAAGGCCCGGTAAAGACCGAAAATATCCATAGAAGACTCAAATATTCATGAGAAAACTATCCGGTAAGGAAAATAAAAGTATTTTATCAACTGAAATTGGACTGAAAAGATAAAAACCCGAGATGTTGCTCCTCACTTACCCTTTCCAACAGTATGCACGGTGTTCAAATTGTAAGGTCCTAAAGTTGAAAAGATTATCACAACTTCTTTATAAACGATTTATGTATGATTATTAATGTGTGTAATTCTTTCCTAATGACTTTCAAACCCTCATTTTATATTCAGCGACACATTACGTTATGAAACAACCACCCATCCCCTGTGTTGTTGTTGTTGTTGTTGTTTGAGTCATCAGCCCATAGACTGGATTGATGCAGCATTCCATGCCACCCTATCCTGTGCTAACCTTTTCATTTCTACGTAACTATTGCATCCTACATCTGCTCTAATCTGCTTGTCATATTCATACCTTGGTCTACCCCTACCGTTCTTACCACCTACACTTCCTTCAAAAACCAACTAAACAAGTCCTGGGTGTCTTAAGAACGGCCGTATCTTTCTATCACTTCTTCTTGTCAAATTTAGCCAAATCGATCTCCTCTCACCAATTCGATTCATTATCTCTTCACTCGTGATTCGATCTATCCATCTCACTTTCAGCATTCTTCTGTAACACCACATTACAAAAGCTTCTATTCTCTTTCTTTCTGAGCTAGTTATTGTCCATGCTTCACTTCCATACAATGCCACGCTCCACACGAAAGTCTTCAAAAACATCTTTCTAATTCCTATATCACTGTTTGAAGTGAGCAAATTTCTTTTCTTAAGAAAGCTCTTCCTTGCTTGTGCTAGTCTGCATTTTATATCCTCCTTACTTCTGCCAACGTTAGTTATTTTACTACCCAGGTAACAATATTCATCTACTTCCTTTAAGACTTCATTTCCTAGTCTAATACTTCCTGCATCACCTGCCTTCGTTCGACTGCACTCCATTACTTTTGTTTTGGACTTATTTATTTTCATCTTGTACTTCTTACCCAAGACTTCCTCCATACCATTCAGCAGCTTCTCGAGATCTTCTGCAGTCTCAGATAACAATATCATTGGCAAATCTCAAGGTTTTGATTTCCTCTCCTTGGATTGTGCTCCCCTTTCCAAATTCCTCTTTGATTACCTTTACTGCCTGTTCTATATAAACATCAAAAAGGAGGGGGGACAAACTGCAGCCTTGCCTCACTCCTTTCTGGAATGCTGCTTCTTATCACTGCAGACTGATTTTCTATACAGATTGAAGATAATTCTTCGTTCTTGGTATCTGATCCCAATCACCTTCAGAATCTTAAATAGCTTGGTCCAATCAACATTATCGAATGCCTTTTCGAGATCTACGAATGCCATGTACGTGGGCTTGTCCTTCTTGATTCAATCTTCTAAGATCAGACGTAAAGTCAGGATTGCTTCACGTGTTCCTACATTTCTTCTGAAGCCAAATTGATCTTCTCCCAACTCAGCTTCAACTTGTTTTTCCATTCTTCTGTAAACAATACGTGTTAAAATTTTGCAGGCATGAGATACTAAACTAATGGTGCAATAGTTTTCACACCCGTCAGCACCGGCTTTCTTGGGAATAGATATAACAACATTCCGCCGAAAATCGGATGGGACTTCTCCTGTCTCATACATCTTACACACTAAATGGAATAACCTTGCCACGCTGGTTCCTCCTAAGGCAGTCAGGAATTCAGAGGGAATGTCATCAATCCCAGGTGCCTTGTTCCTATTTAGGTCACTCACAGCTCTGTCAAACTCTGACCTCAGAAGTGGGTCTCCCATTTCATCAGATCAACAGCCTCTTCTTGTTCCAGAACCAAATTATCTACATCTTTACCTTGATACAGCTGTTGGATATGTTCCTGCCATCTTTCTGCTTTGTCTTCTTTCCCTATAAGTGGCTTCCCATCTGAGCTCTTAATACTCATACACCTAATTTCCTTTCTCCAAATGTTTCCTTGATTTTCCTGTATGCAGCATCTACCTTTCCTAGGACCATACAACCTTCGACATCCTTGCACTTCTCCTTCAGCCAGTCTTCCTTAGCTACCTTGCACTTTCTATCCACTTCTAATCGCCTGTATTATTTTCTGCCCTCTTCATTTCTAGCATTCTTGTATTTTCGTCGTTCATCAATCAGGTCTAGTATCTCCTGAGTTATCCACTGATTCTTAGTTGATCTTTTCTTCCTTCCTAACATTTCTTCAGCAGCCCTACTGACTTCATTCTTCATGACTCTCCACTCTTCCTCTACAGTGTTTCCTTCAGCCTTTTCATTTAGTCCTTGTGCAACATGTTCCTTGAAACAATCCGTCACACTCTTTTCTTTCAACTTGTCTTGATCCCATATTTTTGCATTCTTTCCATTCTTCAATTTCTTCAGCTTCAGATGGCATTTCATGACCAACAAGTTGTGGTCAGAGTCCACGTCTGCTCCTGGAAAAGCTTTGCAATCCAACACCTGGTTTCTGAATCTCTGCCTAATCATAATGAAGTCCATTTGATACCTTCCAGTGTCTCCAGGTCTCGTCCACGTATAAAGATATCGTTTATGGCGTTTGAACCAAGTACTGGCAAGGGCTAAATTATGATCAGTGCAGAATTCAACCAGCCGAGTTCCTCTTTCGTTCCTTTGTCCCAATCAGAATTCTCCTACTGTATTACCTTCTCTTCCTTTTCCTACCACGGCATTCCAGTCTCCTATCACAATTAGATTCTCGTCACCTTTTGCATATTGTATGAAATCTTCTTTCTTTTCATATATTCTTTCGATTTCCTCATCATCCGCTGAACTATTAGGCATATAGACCTGCACTATTGTGGTGGGCATTGGTTTGGTGTCTATCTTGACAATAATTCTTTCACTATGCTGGTCGTAGTAGCTTACTCGCTGCCGTGTTTTCTTATTTATTATTAAACCAACTCCTGCATTTCCCCTGTTTGATTTTCGTGTTGATAATTCGGTAGTCGCCTGACCAAAAATCCTGTTCTTCCTGCCAACGTACTTCACCTATACCAACTACATCTAACTTTAGTCTATCCATCTCCATTTTGAGATTCTCTAACCTACCACAACGATTCAAACTTCTAACATTCCACGCTCCGACTCGTAGAATGCCAGTATCCGTCTTCCTGATGATCGCCCTCTCTCGTGTAGTCCCCACCCGGAGATCCGAATGGGGGACTATTTTACCTCCGGAATATTTTACCCGGGAGGAAGCCATCATCATTACATCTTTCAGACAGAGAGAGCTGCATGTCCTCGGGAGTTAGTTACGGCTGTAGTTTCCCATTGCTTTTAGCCGTGTAGCAGTATCAACACAGCTAAGCCATGTTGAGTATTATTACAAGGCCATATCAGTCAATCATCTAGACTGCCGCCCCTGCAACTTCCGTGACGTACCGTTATGCCGTCAGGGTTCCCTCAATCACTACCTGAAGTCATATCCGATGGCTCCCCACATCATGATGCCAGGGATAACACCGCTGTGCCTCTGCAAAACATTGGAAGAATGAGACCTCTCCCCAGGTCGCCGCAGACGATGGTCATCTGGCATAGTGCAGAACCACGATTCATCGCTGAACGCAATGTGGAGCCATTCATCAGCAGTCCATTCTTCCCGGTCACGGCACCACTCCTATCGCAGCCGTTTGTGTTGTGATGTTAACTGCAGCCAATGCATGGGACGGTAATTCCCTAGTCCGGCTGGTGCTAGTCTCCGACCAATGGTGGGGGATGACACAGAATGTCGCAGGGAGTCCATTACTTGTTCTCGGATGACAGGCGCAGATGTGAAGGGGTTGCGATGTGCGTTGTTAACAATACGGTGATCCTCTCTTGTGGTGGTCAGACATGGTCGGCCAGAACCTTGACGATGAGTATGCCCGCCCTCCATGCAGTCCAACATCGGGCCACTGTCACATCCGAATGCCCCACAAATCTGGACATTGCACGATTCGGCCAGCCGATCAAATGGAGACCCACAATGGGGCCCCTTTCAAACTCAGATGCTGATAACGCTGTCTCACACATCTCCGTGTCCTTGACAGAGATCACTCAACATCTGACGCTGTTCACATACCTTAGGTATTCTATCTCTTACCAGGCTTGGTAACAACACTAACGCACTCTGGTGGCTGTTCTACCTGTCACAGAAAATTGTAACTCTCATTTACATCCCCGCCGATGGTGTGTACGTGTGCGAAGTTACATTGACATCCGACCATTTCTTCTGGATGTTGCAATTTTTTGTCAGGCAGTGTATTTTGAAATTGTGACGTGAGAGAAAAAAAGTGACTTCAGATCCGTAAACAGCACAATCGAAATTAGGATTGGAACACTTGATTTTGTTCAGTAGCAAAATGCCGGACTGAGTGACTCAGATTAAATAGACCAGACCTTTTGACCACAAGTTGACGAGTTCGATTCCTGTTCAGTCGGGCAGTGTTCGAGGTGTTCAAGTACGCCAGGCTCATGTCAGTGGCTTTACTGGCGCGTAAAAGATCTCCTATGGGGAAAATTTACGACACCATAGCGTCTCTCTGAAAACAGTAAAATTAGTTAGTGAGACGTAAAATTATTATTATTATTATTATTATTATTATTATTATTATTATTATTATTATTATTATTATTATTATTGGTGGTGGTGGTGGTGGTTTTCACCCCGATATAGCGTTTTGTGGCATTATACCAACTTGAAACTATTCGAGGAAATTTTATGAATTGTTTTGAAACCATCAGTCAAGACATATGCGATGACTGTACAGGGTTATTTAAAACATTAACACGAAGCCATTCTATTCATTGTCGACGTAGTTAACATAACCTTTAAGATGTTTTTCTGTCTGTCGAACACGAAATACAAAATTTATGAAAATGCTCGAACATACCTGTAAAGAACACATTTATTTAATAATGATGATAATAATAATAAATTAAATGTGACTGGGCGAGTTGGCTATGCGGTTACGTGCGCGCAGCTGAGAGCTTACATCTGGGAGATAGTAGGTTTGAACTCCACTGTCGGCAGCCCTGAAGATGGTTTTCCGTAGGTTCCCATTATCACACCAGGCAAATGCTGGCCACGGCCGCTTCTCTCCCACTCGTAGGCTTTACCTATCCCATCGTCGCCGAAAGACCTTTTTCGGTGCGACGTAAAGCAATTTTTTTTTTAAAAAAAGTTTTTTTACAGGTACGTTAGTGTGTTCATAAATTATGCATTTCGTGTTCGGCAGACAGAACATTGTTGAAGGAAATCGCTTATTATTTAAAGCGATAAATATTGATCTTAGCGCAGTTATGACCATCCATTCCTGTTCGAACTAAGGATATTTTGC